>NW_013952708.1:558956-564324 GCF_001266775.1 Austrofundulus limnaeus | reverse complement strand
ATTTAGGCCAGATTTGTTTTAAGTCTCAGTTTGATGTGATGGGTGTCKCATTTAAAAATCGAAACATGTTTCTGTTGGTAGCTTCTGTCAGGTGTCCTGACAATATCAAAAATAACTTGTAAATTACACACATTGTCTATCTTTTTTACCACCCCTAAAAATGGTTCTGCATCAAAACCACAATTGTCAATGTGACAGAGGTCAGGATTTATTGTTCCTGTATTTATTATATCTGATATACCATTTGTTCAAACTGCTAGGAAAGTTTTAAATTTAAGTTTCCATGTCAGACATCTACTCTTTTAAAGTTTGCAAAGTGGTTATCTGAATCCTCTTGAAGATTGATTCTTAAAGTGAGACGGCTATCCACTGCAGGTGAGATACTCACTACTTGTATCCAGTCAACACTGTTTTTGCTTCTTTTACTTTACTATTTCTTTTAGCAACAAGTCACTACTGAAATAATGCACCAGTTTTTCTTCTGTCAAAGTTTAAACTCTGACTACGTAGATGGGTTGTGTACGTAGTTTTAAATAACAACAGATGCTACCACAGTTACCACAAGTGTCGTCATAATGACAATGGCAGAAATGTTCCAGGGTATAACTTTAAAAAGCATCCCACAAAGTCGATTGTTAACCTCTGAACATTTGGCTTCCTGTTATGTGTGACTTTAAAGTTAGCTGTGCCTAAAATGACAAGACAAACTCAAAAAAAAATGGTAGATCTGCCACAGAATCTGTAATATATCCAGCATTAAAACAATGTGAGCTATGTTTCTAACTTTATGCTAGCGGTAATGATGTCATGGTGAGTTTGTGTGTGTTTAATACAAGGAAACATTATTTACAATCACCAATACGCTTTTTTTTAACAACAAATGTAAAATTTGAAAACAAAACAAAAAGTGTAGCGTAAGAGTGTGCCATGATGAGAAGAATCATTGTTTCCAGGTGATGTAGCCAACCACATCCCTGTTTCAGGTTTCATAACCTACCACAGTCCATCTTGTAACACTGGAGCAAAAGGGCCCCTGTGTATGCTCACCTCCTTTCTCCTCCACCACCCAAAAGAAAACCGTAATTATTTCTTAGTACGCCAGCCAGCTCGATACCCCCCACTCATAAGACAAACCTCAACATCTGCGAGCAGCACACTGGAGGGTTGTTTTACTCAGCTGCACAAAACCTAATGYAGATAACATGCAGAGCTGCTGCAGCAGAAAGGGATGACAGCTTCAGATCAGCGTGATGATGGTAATTTTCCAGACTACTATCAAGCTCTGGATGCTGACAGGGCCATCTGGTGCATGTTTTCAACAATCTACTTTCATAACTACTGTTAGTGCTTTCATGTTTCACAGCATTAGTGGATTCCTTCTGTCAAACAGCGTGTTTTTAAGAAGTATCAAATTCTTCGAGGAAAAAAAGCCTAGAATTCCTTCAAGGACTTGCATATTGCCTGTCACCATTCATAACAGAGATCCAAACCAATATGAGCTTATAATTAGAAAGGATGAAGTTCAATCATTTTGATAAATTAAATGACATAAAATATGTTTTGTGCAGATATGTAAAAGCACACAAGTTTAAAACTAAACTTTGACAGCAAAATCTAACCATGATCTTTTCCTCTTTGTGTTGTAAAGGAAAGCATTAGGTCACATAAGGGTCTACTACCTTTAAAGGGGGTATTATGCAAAATWGACTTTTTAAATCTTTATATCATGTTATAATGTCGTTCAATCATAAACAACATACCCAGACTGTTGCTTTGACTCATTCATGCATGTTTGAGAAATATTTAAAGTGCTWAGCCATGTGGAGCTGCTTAAATGGTTRCTGGTACAAAGCACCTCCTATTTACAAAAAGCTCCTCCCTGGAGCTCAGTCTGCAGCCAAGCTCCTGCCCCACAGAGCACCCCCTCCCTTACGTCATTGTTGTGAAGACGTGCTGAAGTGGGAGTGTCTGAAACAGTAGGGTGTTCTTAAAGAGACAGAGGCCAATTTCAAGACGTTTAGATGAGGTTATGATGCAAAGTCAAATTTATTTTTGATATATACAGAATTTTTATAACAACTAAAGGTAACATAGGTACTAGGCATGGGCCGAATACCAGTTTCAAGGTATACCGTGATATGAAAAAGTCAAGGTTTGAAAATCACAAAAATTTTCTGTCATACCATGCCTACGGTATAAGTGTTTTTTGTTTATTTTTCCTCTGGTCTGTTCCGCTGCAGACTTTCCCCCACGACCTCTCCCCTGTGGACTCCCGCAGAGCTGCCTGTCRGCAGCACTCTGCTCAGCTCTGCGCTGTGGGGGTTGTGTGGTGGCTGAAGAACAGAGTTCCCCAAACTTTTCCCGTCTAAAATAATAAATCCAGCTATATGACTAGAAGCACTCGGAGAGTGCAAACCTCCACCAAGACCAATTTCCTCCATCCTGTAAGAGTTAATTCGCAAAAGCAGAGATGGAAATACATTTGTCGAATAAGTTCTGACGTAGCGAACATTTAAGCAGGCAGTATGCACGGGATTTCTTCTCGGTGGAGTCTAATGTGAAAAAAATAAAATAAAGTCAGACTCGTCACCCGACGTTATTCATCGTCAAACTGGTGTCGGATTAAGCTCCGAAGTTTTCATCAGTCACATTTCACCATGTAAAACATCTGTTTTATCCCCTTTAATGAGTTTGTAATGGTTTGATTCTCTCTATAAAGTGCTTCCTGTTTCCCCCCGTCTCCAAACTTTGTGGCCCAGCCAGAAGCTCTCTGTTTACAAGCCTAGTGGCAAGAAACTGTTTTGATTGGTTGTTTCGGAAATGTGGTGTGTTTGAGGAAATGGGAAAAATAGGTTTCATGGTGCAGTCACGCACTTCCTGGTCACAAAACGTTCTGTAAATGCGCATATTATGGCAAAAATTATTCATCATTAAATGTGGTTTTAACATTACTTTTATAAAGTTTGAAGTCCGTGCTGTCCAATCCAGCTCACTGTTTTTTACAGAAGCCCTGTGAAAGCATCACAGCTTTGCAGATCTCAGAGTGTTAAAAGAAAAAAAATTCCTGTGTCCGCATCGTGATCCAGAACATCACCAAAATTTAAAGGTGTGTTCCTTGGCCCAGTACCCACAACTGGTAAAAATGTCATGACAATCCGTCCACAAGTTTTTGAGTAATGTTGTCCACAGACAGAACGACAGACAGACCAACAGACAGACAGACATACGCGACCGAAAACATTACCTCGCCCTTGGTGGAGGTAAAAATACTTAGGCTGCCGTAAAGATGACAGCAATGTGGACCGTGGAGGCAACAYGTCTAACATGATCGCAGCTCCAGGTAAAGTTATGCTATCTTGAAATGATCGAGCTAACTTTAGCATCAGATTGTGAAACATATGTTGCGGTGGCTTAATGTGCTGATCACAGCTTGTCTGCAAAACTGTTTGAGTTGTTGGATTGTGTATTTGATAAGTTTTAAGTGAAAGGTGATAAAAATGAATGACTCCCTTTAGCCGAGCTGCTCGTTAGCTGAACGTGCGTTTCATAAACATGCATTCATAGTTGTGATTTCTTGTTTCTGTGTGCATATAATTATATAATCTTTACGTCAAAAAGCCTTTGTCATTTAAAACATGATAGAAACTTGATACATTACTTCAATAAAAAGACTTGTACAGTATACAATGATTTGTCTTAACTAATAAAGCAGTGGAAAATCAGTTATCCAATTAGATGTAAACTTTATCAGGATAACATAATTGCATTAGGTGCTAAAAATCATAAGTACAGATGCACACAGTTAAATAAATTTTCAGCATAACACCTCTGAGATATAAAAACAGCTTCCAAAGGKAATTAAAGTTGAATATGATAATAGAAAAGTTATTTTCTTTTTTGTTTTTAAATACAAATTTCAAAACAAAATTTTTAGAGCTGTAATCATACCGTCATACTGCGAAACGGTGATATTTCTGCCCAAGGTTATCATACCATCATAATTTCATACCATCCCATGCCTAATAGGTAGTTGATTGAATAGAATTGAACTATAGGCCTGAAAAATACATAATACTGCCCTCCCACCCCCAAAATAGCACAGATAATGGAGAACACTGTTAAAGGGTAAAGACTGCAGAGAGGTGGTTGTAATATAGAAAAGCCTCTAAATATAGGGGCCAACTGATACCCAGTTGAGGCAAAGTGCAATTTGATGGTTAGGACTTGTTCTACAGTTTGAATCAGGAAATGCATTGTGCCAATGTAGGGTCCCAGTTGGAGTATAGAAAGAGGCACACGAATATGCCGTGTTCCACATGTTCCCAACACTGCCATCTTTCACCTGTAGTGTTTGATCTGCATCCTGTGGCATGGTCACTGAAAGGTGCATCCCCATCATGGAAAAGTGTGAGAGAAACATTTCCTGGATTCCTGCAACCAGATCTCACAGGAAATAAGTTGGAGTATACTCAAAAKTAGTTTTATTTCAGTAACAGGCCCTGTAACAGTGTGTCCACCAAGTTAACATATGACTGTGAACATCCAGTTGTGTGATGGTTAGAACTCGCACCTCCTGCATGAAAGTTTAGTTTGGATGTAGGCCAAGGCAGTTTTGGCTAAAGTTTGCATTTTCATTCTTTTCCTTTCTTTATTCCAGAACTATCCCCTTCAATCCCCTAAAGATGAACACTAGGCTCAYTGTGCTTGCAACTGTGATCCACCACAATGAACACATCATTTGCAATCATTTCATTATTGCTCAGAACAGATACTGTATGCCTGATTTCCTATTGTCAGTATAAGCTCATGCAGTTTTTTDAAAGGGTCTCACCAGAGTACGCGAGTTAATATTTCATTGTCTGGGTTTTGTGACAACTAAAATCTTAATTTCCTTGAAGTGCTTTGCTTTATTCCTAAGATTATCAGACAATATGGCAACAATGCATGCCTTCCCTGTGCTTGATGATGCATAGTATGAGACAGAAAAGACCAGAAATTCCCACAAAGCTTAAACCGAAACTTTAAAAACTCATTCATATTTATAGTAGATGACCCATGGTTTAAATGTTGAGGTCTATTATTAGTGAGACATTTAAACTACAGTTTTTGGAATCAGTGGATTACCATTCTCTGGCTGAGTCTATGTGCTGCTCATGACTTCATCTCCAGTAATATTTACCTCAAATACAAAAGGACAAAGGTGGGGTTTCAGTCTATTTCACTGCAGTTTTGCAATAAACATTTTTTGCATAAAGCTTTATTTTATTCAATAACTTAGCCAACAGCTATTTACCAAATACTTAGATAAACTTATATTTCCTCATTGTTTCATTGTCTTTGCAGCATTCACTGGGGATGTATACAAGGC
>NW_013952708.1:555255-558509 GCF_001266775.1 Austrofundulus limnaeus | reverse complement strand
TGTGTGTGTGTGTGTGTGTGTGTGTGTGTGTGTGTGTGTGTGCTTTGCTTTTTATAAGCGAGACACACAATTACAGTACAATCAACCAATTGGGTTGTAAGAAATTTCATTTTCAATAAACTGAAGTTGATATTAAAAACACACTTGTTAAATAAAATGATTTGTAGAAGGAATTAAACCATCTGATGGTGGTCAGAGGGTCCGGTGGCGCCGGTGCATGGCAGCCTCGCTTCTGTCAGTGTGCCCCAGGGCAGCTGTGGCTACAGTGTAGTTTGCCATCATCAGTGTGTGAATGTGAGTGTGAATGGGTGAATGTCTGTTAGTGTAAAGCGCTTTGGGGTCGGGAGGGACTTGAAAAGCTCTCTATAAGTTCAGTACCATTTACCATAACTGTGGTGGTGAAGTTTGGTTTCTTTTTTTTTTTGTTTTTGCTCGTTATATGTTGTGTTTTTTAATTATTCATTATCTCACACTTGCTGCTTGTTGGATGAAAACACCACCTGAATTCCTTGATGTTGCACAGATGTCTGTTATATGTAAACTGCTCAGTTGTCTTTAGTAAAAATCCGATTTGTCTCTGTTACATCWTTTATTCATTCTGTGTTGCACCCTTGTTCTTCCTTCCTAACTATAGAATTTTTATTTAAACTACTTGAAATTACTTATCTCTGCAGCATTTTGTTTAATTAAGTAAACCTATTTCACTTTTGTACAGCTCCTCACTGATGATTTTTTTGTGCATAAATACTGAATTTCTGAATTTTGCATACGGTCAGTTAGTGTCAGTCGTTACCATCTGTGTTCTTCTCTCCTACTCCGTGTTGTATTTAGAATCTTAATCTTTAAATCTTAGTCTCAGGAAAAAAGTACTGCTCTAACAATCTATCCACAGTGACAACTTTATTCTTTGCTCGTGGCTGTAAAAGTACATGTTGAACCACCGGTTACCAGGTATATTCTGGCAGGTGTTAGGTACTGAGTGGCCTGTTTAGGCAAGGTCATGGGGAAACACTTCTGATTGAGCCACATGTCAGAAGGTCTGGTAATACTTCACAAGATATAAGGCATTGGATTTCACTGACGTGGCTGTGAGATGGTCTTTTTCGCATGGACAATTCATACTTGAAGAGAAACTGTTAGGGAGACAACCTTAGCACTCCCTCTGCAGCACACATCACAGGACAAACAGAAACAACATAGACAGCACAGCGCAAAAGTGGATGTTTATTTTAGTTTATTGTTGGAGGAGGAAAATCTGTTTTCTCTGTTGTTAACCAAGGAGAAGTGCTATTTTGTAAAWCTGTCACAAAGAGACCACCACCAATTTCAACAGACAGTGTGGGAATGTATCCATACACTGACTGGTCGAGGTGCTCTCCAACCTGGTCAGCGCAACCACGGAGAGCAGAGTGTCTCTCCAAGCAGTCTCCTTCATGCACAACAATGGTCCAATCTCTCTCCACTTTTGTCTCTTTTGCCTATATGTAAGTTTTATTTGACTGTCTTTGTAAATTCCACAGTTGTAAAGATTAGGGGTGCACTGATTGCAGTTTTCTGGACGAACATTGATGTTTCAGAAGCCTGACCTGCCAATTACAATTTTGGCCGATATAATTTTTTTTCCCAACAGATACTGTCAAGTGTTTTAAAGTCACAGTACAACTTCTATCTTCCAGTCTTATTTTATTGAAAAACATTGAACATTACCTTTGAAACAATACAAACTTGTTTTAACTGGACAGCAGCCATCGGCCGGCTAACTTATTGGTGCATCCCTAGTAAAGTTGGCTGTATTTTCTAACAGTCTACGCCAACAGCTCCTCAGTGGAGTAAAAATGAGAGCAGCACCCTACAGCCACTTTTCATAAACAAACACTCCCACAAAGTTTTGACCAATCACGCAATACTTGGTGAATGCCATGTGAGAAACTAGTCCTGACTGGGGGCAATGCACAAGACAGGGTCTTAGTGGGAGGTGGGAAGAGACAAAACAGGCTATTTTTGTCAACCAAGCACATCAGCAAGACACTCTTTGTCACTTCTCACTGAGTATAAACCAGACTTACAGTCCAGCTCGACAATCAGCAATATATTACCGCAGCATGTAAAACAATTTCTTGCTTATAAAAAGGCAGAAAAGTTGGTCAAGTATACCTTTACCATTGCCCATGACTAACCTTCAGAACAGAAATATCTGAAAAATTTATCTGTTAACAGGAACTTTGTTATATTGTTCCAGTTTGAATAAACTGAATACAGAGAAAAGACACCTAAAAGTAGCTTAAGTGAATTAATATCAGCGTTCAATCGAGCTTTGATGTTTTAGCACAAGGTTTACGACTGCCTAGTACAGACACGTTGAAAAAAGAGCTCCTTTCAGTGAAATAATGCATGTGTCCCATGGTAAAGAAATGCTGACTGCCTGTGCTATAAGTGCTGCATGGCACTCTCTTCCAAGCCTTCAATTAGAGTTTTGCAGTGAACGAGAGGTCAGACAGTCAGACTGACGCAGAAGGAGCACTGAAGGATCTCATTACCTCAAATGCCTTCTAAGAGCCATGGATGACCAGAGTCGATAGAGGCTGAGGATTTAACTAATAGCATCCTTGTCAATCCCCGCAAGTCTTCAACAGCTCTCTTAAAATCTGTGTCCCTGCACCACTTTTATTTCATACAGCTGACCTTTGGGGTCTGTTCATTGTAGAGACAATGTAGTCCACACCGTGACAGTTTTATATTGGCTCTGCCACAGTTTTGGATTCGGTGGAAAGCCTGGTACATCAMAGCGTGAGGCAGAGCAGAGACTGCGTGTTTTGTAAAAGCCCTCCCCTACGTTTTGCCACTGTGAGCCAAAGAATGTGCAGCAAAACATCACTGCTGAAGAGCAACACAGGCAGGAATGTTTTGACGAGCACCCTTTCTGTGGTTTATGTCACTGTGAGTGAGAAAAAGAGTTTCTGGTGGTGTTGCGTGAAGTCAAGGTTACTCCTGTCGAGCATCTGTCTATGGGCTTTGTCAAAGGAACCGGCTTCGGACGAGTTCCTCTGCCGCCTCTCCCAAGAGCGATTCACAGTCTCATAATGTCCTGCACACAGACCAAATGTACCCAGGTGTGACGACAGACAAGTGTCTCTGATGCAGTGTTTAACAAAGAGCAACAGAAATTAGGGGTGTCCCGATACCAGTTTTTTCAAGACTGAGTACAAGTACGAGTACTTCAGTTTGGGTACTCGCCGATACCGATACCGATACCG
>NW_013952708.1:547922-553873 GCF_001266775.1 Austrofundulus limnaeus | reverse complement strand
GTTTAGCAGAGCACAGCAGACAGTCTGCTTGTTTGGTGTCCTCCGTGCTGATCTTAAAATATCTCCTAACTGCCAATATGTTACTTCTTCTTCTTCTTTTCTTCTCATCGTTCTTCTTCTGTTATTCGGGGTGCGGTCGGAAATAACTTGTCAGTGCGTTAGCGCCCCCGCCTGGTATGGATTGTTGTTTACACTTTGTGCTGCAGCGAAGCACAGGAGGGGACAAAAGCGGTATCGGTTAAGAGTATCGGCCGGCTTTTACGAGTACGAGTACGAGTACGAGTACTTGATGCTGGTATCGGATCCGATACCGATACTGGTATCGGAATCGGGACACCTCTAACAGAAATCATCACCGCTCAGTTCAAAAAGAAACATTAAGAGACTACGCTGACTAAATTAGTGTTCTTCATGTTCCATTATACACAACATGCTTTGTTCAGTTTTGATGATTCGAAATACTGCACTAAATAAATCAGTGAACAATGATTGTGTTGTTTAACAAGTTTATGTCTTACTGTATATTATGGTTTTAGATTGAAAAGTGTGCTTTAAAGTGAGTGAAGTGGACAAGCGGAAGACAAGACAAAATAAATTATTGTTGGAAATCACGTTATTGGAGCCGACATACTGTGCTACCTTTGGCATTTTTAATAAATTCACTGAAAACATAAGATGAACTATGTTTTTGTGACAGGCTGCAGATAACAAAATGTCTACAGATCCAATTTAGCCRTTGACAATTTGGGAACCACAGCTATTTGTTATATAAGTGTAAATGAAATAACAGCCATTTTTTTTTTATTTCTGTAGCAATTTATTTGTTAAATTATTTTTCAGTCACTTTTTAGGTTAACAAAAAAATTGTGATATTAATCGAGATCGGACGATATGAAGAAATTAATCGTGATCATTTTTTGCCATACAGCCCCGCTGTAGTGTAAAAGCACTTTGGAGTCCATGCGTATTTGATAAGACGCTATATACTGTAAGTCCAAGCCCTTAAAGTATTAACACATGTAATGTACTGATTTAAATTTTACAAAAATATTAAAGACGTGACAAATAAATACATAATCATAATTAGGCAGATAAATTTATTAGGTTTATTTTTCATATTCATTTTTTTTTCTAATTCACCCTGTAAATGTTAGTATTGAATAAAGTGAGCAAAATTGGCACAATACTGTTTTCAGACTCATTTTTGTTAAATCATTTGTGTTTTTACTTTTTGTTGTTTTTATTATAATAGGCCCATTCTTGCTTTGAATGTGTGGCTTTTAAGAGTTCGGTCCTCTTCTACACATAACATCTTGTAAAATTAATTGAGTGGCTGCCACCACTTAAAAAAACTTCACCATGTTTGACTTATCGCATCCCATAGCCTTAACCAGTAAAGTACTCTGTAAAATCAGTAGAGGGGACATTTATTAACACTCTGCTGTCAACAAGTACAAATGTGGTACTGATTTTCCACATAATTACTTAACTAAATAGCTTAACTGTTTATTTTATTATTAGCATATTAGATTACTATCACCTATTATTGTGAATATTGGTAAAACCAAAATCTGATAAAGTAGCTTATTTCAGTTTATCTGTCTTTAATAGTTCGATTTAATGAATTTTTATGGATATAAACTCAATCCACATCTTAATCCTAAACTTAACCCCCAACCCAAAAATTGAGTTCCATCATAACAGGACTGTTCCTAAAAAGGTAAAAAATACAAATACACACACAAGTTGGTTTTTCTATACCCGGGGGGACCTTGCATTGACTTCCATTCGTTTTCCAGTCATTTCTATAGCCTAACCCTGACGGTTTACCCTAAAAATAACCACTCCGGACCAGTACAAACAAGACTCTAAATCTAGCCTAAACTCCATTCATACCTTGGTCCTAAACCTACCCCCCCCCCACACACACACACACACACACACACCCCACCCAAAATATCAGCATATGTACTCATGAGGACCAGGCTTTGGTCCCCACAAGGAGCACTGGGTCCCCACAAGGCTGTGTTTTTATGGAAAATGGTCCCTACAATGTAGCAAATACATGTTCACACACACACTTTGTTGTGTCAGGCTTTACCTGAAAGAGGTACAGACAGAGCAAGTTTTTTCTTCAAAATACTGTCTGCTGTTAGCAATTTATACAAGTCACACAGAGCAGAGAAAGTGATTTCACTACAGATGAGGTGCCCCAGGTGTTAGGGATCAAAATATTACATTTACGTTTTAAACATTAACATCAGGTTAGGAAGTCTTTCTGACAGGTTTGACGTCAGTCGGCCTGTAGCAGATCATACCATGCAGAAATCTTAGTTTAAAACCAAGAGCCAACAACACCACCAACACATTTCTCACAATTATATATCTCTCTTTTTATTGAAGCCTGAATAAATTTCTGCAGATCTTGAATGTCTGAACAGCCAGCAAGGTTTTCATAGTTCTGAAAGCTGCGTGGATCGAAAGCAAACCATAGCCTGCAACACACACTTGACCGCACAGCATCTCACTTCCTTGGCAACTGTGACTCATTTCCCTAACAACTCTGCAAGGACAACTTCATAAAAAGGGAACCTGTAGCCACTGCGCAATTAGTCACAGACAGAGACTGTTATGAAAGCAACCGCTGATTTTAAGTTGACAAGACAAACAGTGACTGAGTTGCACTTGATAAGCTCAGATGTAAAAATAAATAAATAAAATATTTTTTTTGATATTTGGAAACTGGTCCCCTACCACTCCTGTACCTCTTGAAATGGTGATCTTCCTTCTGATCTGTGAAAGTGAAATTGATTTTTAAGAATACTGAGAAACGAGAAATGTAAATGTTACATGCAGATGATTCCATTTATACACACAGGAAACACTAACTAACCACCTCACTATTTATTAGCAGGACAGTAGTCTCTGGAGACTATTAAACATCCTACTCCAAAACTTAGGGAGYATTTACCGGACCACAGTCACTCTCAAATAGACATGGGCTGAATACTGGTTTCACCGTATACCCCAATATAAAAAAAGTCACTGTTTCAATTCTGCTAAAAGATTTTCCGTCATACCTTTCCTGCAGTATGAACATTTTTTGTTTGTTTTTGAATGTCTTGTCAGAGAAAGTGGAGGTGAAATCCCTCCGGTCGTGTTCAGCTGCAGAGTCAAGGCCCCCTACCCCCACGCTAGGGTTGGGCGATAAGTCGATTTAATCAATTAATTCGAATTTGCAATTTATAAAGATTTAATTTTGGGAAAATCAGGATTTTTTTCCCCACCAGTGCACTCTTTGGGGCTTCTGTAGTTCAGAGGTCACCCCACATGTCCCTCAAGACGCTTGGTACACGACATGACAAAATGGCAGCTAGCAAAGAGGATCCTACTTCCCACAAAAGGCACTGTTTCTTCGGTTTTCTGGAACTGGTTAGGTTTGGCAACCTCAGACCTGGAGAAACAAACACCTCACTGCTAATTCTGTTTGAAGGCTCTTGCTACAAAAAGCAGGAGTACAAAATATTGTTTCAACACCTGAAACAGAGGTGCTCCATTAAGTGGGAAACAAATTGATTAAAATCGAATTTGGGATGAAAAAAATCTGAGATTTGTATCGCCCAGCCCTACCCTGCGCACCACTGCATTAGCTGCCAGTTTTGCAGGTTGTATGATGGTCGAAGAATCAAGTCGGCCATACTTTTACTGTAAAAAGATGGACGGCAACAGCTTGGAGGAAGAAGATCGCCCTACATGCAAAACATGCTTACGGACAGTGTCAGCCAGAGGAGGCGGCACATAGAGCACTGAACGGAGCACCACCAAGTTTATGTGATCTTGAAATGAATGAGCTACATTTAGCATCAGGCCAGTCACAATTTGTCTGCAAGAATGTTTTGAAGTGGGTTGTGTATTTGATTAGTTCCAAGTAAAAAGTGACTTTTTAAAAAAAACTTGTAATGAAAGGAGAAAGTACCAAGTGCCTCCATTGCCTTGGCTGAGCAGCTCTTTAGCTGAAAGAGTTCTTCATAGAGCCTAATACTGGTGATTTCTGTTTAATATTGAGAACCTTATTTACGTCAAACATCCCTTCAGAATCCAAAACTCCCAACACGATACATTACATCAATAAAAAGATGACTTATTGCTCAGTATCCCCTGATTTTTTTTATTTATTAAAAACAGTAGAAAAGCAGTTATCCTATTAGATGTAAACTTTATCAGTATAGCTTCATTGCATTAGGTAAATTCGTAAACACAAGGGATCAACTTTGATTTTAAAATTGCGTCTAATTCTATGTTTTTTTATAAACAGATACCTTGAAGGAATACTTAGAAATGCCAGAGCTTTATCTTTTTTGGTCAGTCTTTAATATACCTGCGATCATATGTGATATTTTGAGATCGTGCTAGAATATGTGTTGGGAATTACAATCTGCTTATACCACATGTAACTTAACTCAGTATCTCTTAAAATGATTTAAAATGTATGTGTTTGCAGATGCTGTATCATTCGGATGAGGTGGTCATCTTGATTGGGGGTTGAAAAGTTTATCAGTTGCTTATTACTTACTAAATATTTTATTGAGATTTGACCAGTGGTTCACAAGACATTTTGCTAACAGAAAAGCAAAGATTTTTCATCAGGAAGATAATCTCAGTTTAAAACTATTGGCATGAAAGATATTTAGGAAATGCTTGGATTTTAAATTTTTGTTAGCGATGATAGTGTGTTATTAATCACTGAAGTTATATGAGTATTTAACACAACAGATGTGGATTTAAAGACCTGCTTTAAAAAAAAAAAGCAGCTGTTTCTATCATGACACATGGAGGCTGTGTCTGCAGAGGATGATGACTGACAGCTCAAATAAACCAGACTAACTGAGCAAACAGAACCACGTTAGTTGAATCGAACAATTAACATGAAGTTGATAAACAATAATCCCATCACTTTACAGCTCCCAACTACTTGTGTTAATAAAGCAAACACAGAGCGACATACAGTCAACGGTGAGGGTGTCCGGCTGATGGTGCAGCTATAAATGTTGTGATGAGAGCAGGACAAGAGACGATCTGTTTAACCCTTTTTCTACTGACTCATTTTAGACTCCTTCCCTCTTCTTTATAAGATCTGCATGATAAGCTCAAGCCAGTAAACCCACAAAAATACTCACTACTTGATGGCTTTAACTAATTTACAATAATCCAGGATCTACACCAACTTTTTCTAAATGTTCAAAATGGTTTAGCTATAAACAAACAGCCAAATGAAGTGTTGAGCTGTTGTTCAGTTTCACAAGTGTTTTGTGTTTGTTTGTGGTCAACGTCAGGAAACTGTTTTTGCTTTGGGCCACTTAGTGTGTGCAGGACATGAAACTTGCAGTTACAGTTTTTTCTTTTTGAAATACCCGAGTCTGACCTAAGCTTTTTTTTTTTTTTGTCTGAGGTGTAAGATATTTGTTTCCATGAAGCCGAAATCAGTTGTTAAAATAACATTACCATCAGGAAATCTGTTGTCATCTTATTCAGCATTAATAACCAGCTTATAAATAATTTTTAAATCAAACTTTATAAGTTAAATAATTGTAGCTAATTAAATAAAGCTTCTAAAATTGTACAAAAATGATTAAGGCTTAGTAGAATAATTTCTAAAAATATATATATAACCCACTAAGCAAATGGTGCAGTCTGAAGTTAAATTTAGTCTCAAAACTATTTACAAAAATAGGGGCAGAGCCAGAGGTGGGACCAGGGTTGGAGCTTACTCCAGGTGATTGACAAGTCACTTCACGTATCTTAGGCTACGTTCACACTGCAGGCAAATCCGACCCAAATCCGATTTTTTTGACCCATCTGGCTCACATCCGATTTTTTTCATGACAGTCTGAACGAGACAAATCCGATTTTTTCAAATCCGACCCAGGCCGTTTCAGTATGTGGTTTTAAAT
>NW_013952708.1:544875-546968 GCF_001266775.1 Austrofundulus limnaeus | reverse complement strand
AGAGAGAGAGAGAGAGAGAGAGAGAGAGAGAGAGAGAGAGAGAGAGAGAGAGATGAATAGAAGCAAATACAGGTTATGAAATTTGTAAAGAGGATATGTTCTGTAGGTACCAGGTTCAGAATATTTGTATATTCCTAATAGAAAAAAAGCCTTGGCCAACGTTGTGTAGTCTAGCTCTGCCAGCGTCTCATAAATCCCTGGATGGATTTTTCATGAAACGGTAAGAAATAAATCAGATGAGCTAAAAGTTGGTTCAGTAGTCGCTGCGAATCTTCCACAACACTCACTCTAGGCATGAATACATCTCACATGATCTTGCAATAATGCATGACGTTATGCATAACATCACTTACAAGGTAAATGACAAAACAAAACATGTAAGGCAGTAGATACTTATAGATATTGGCTTATACGGTCAGAAGTAAAAATGTCTCAGTTTTCCTATCAGGCTGAATCTAGTGGCATTCCCAGGTTTTATCTGTTCAGTGACACATTTTCATCCAGATCTTCTAAAACAGAGACGATCTTCTCTAATAACTCATTAACCAGACAAGCACAATGAGTGGCTTGTTGAGGCAGAAAAGTGCTGCAAGACTGTTAGAGGCATGCAAACACTGCACATTTTTGAAAGAGTGTGTGCACAAACAGCATACATACACAAAGTTCAGGCCGGCATAACAAGTTAATAACTCCACATTTAAGAAACAAAGACTTAAGACTTATTTTTATGATGACGGCTAGAAATATCTGCTCAGAAAAATTTTATAAAATGGAACTTTTGTGCATAAAAATCTTTCATGAATTCACAAAATGGAACAAAAAGGTACAAAAGAGTAAAGCTGTTTCACAGAGCATTCCTCTTTCAATCCAGTGTCCTTAGTTACTAATGTCTTTTACAGGTAAGTTTTTATTTTATTTTATTTTTTCTGCTGCGAGTTTTGCAAACTCTTCGATTCAATGGCACTTCTCCAGATGGGGTGCTCTCATAAGCGTTACATAATGTCCTTGAACGACAGCGAGCACAATGCACTGAAAATGAAAAGGGGAGAAAGAGAGAGCGAGACACCCACACATTTGCACTCAAACGTTCACAGGAAGAAAGCTCGAGCTGCCTGCAGGGTATTTCAGCATGGCATCTGATCAAGAAGTTTGACACAAAAGGTCAGTTCCTGTGTATCTGTTTGACTCAAAGCATTTTAGCAGCAACACGTTATCTCAAAGCTGCGCATTAAAGAAAATCTGAGCAATATTCGGCTGTGCAGGCCTATAATTTTGGATGCTTTTGGGGGGGATTTGAATAAATGATTCACCTTGAACGTCTAGATGCGCTTTATCACAAAATGAAGATAAAAAGCTCTTGTGAGTGTTTATACAAAAAGGCTGTGGGTGGGGAGGTTGCCCAGGAAATGGAACAATTTCATAAATAGGATGAGGAGGGATTTTTCTAATGACTCTCCACAGCATTCCATCTTAGTTGTAATGATACTCTATGAACAAATAAATAAATAAATAAATAAAAAGCACGGAGTGCAACCTTTTTTGGCCCCTTGAAATTTTTTTCTGTGCTGGATTCATTAGCAGTCATAAACGAGTGTGAGTGGAACCGAAAACTGTTGGAGCAAAGTGACAATAAAACATAAACTAATACACAGCACCATTAATATTCGGAAATACAGAACTGTATTTTGTCAAATAAAAAGATGTTCTTCTTAACAGAGTGTTTTTCTGAGCTACCACCACCTTTTACGTCTATAATTTTCAAATACGTACCCATGAGTCAGTTTAGAATAAAATGCACATAATTCTATGACCCTACTATCAAAAACACACAAGGATAGTACCACCTGTAATCTAGTAATGTGCAGGGATGCTGCACACAAACGTCTTTAATGACAAACAAGCAAGTGGGTAGATTTCCCAAAACTTGTACTCAAGAGTAGCACTACTTCAAAATATTTTAATCAAATAAACGAAAACGTGGCCATCCAAGAAATTACTCAAGTATGAGTAAAAAAGTATTTTTAAAAAAGGATATTTGAGTGCTGAGTAACTGATCATAATATCTGATTTATATTTTTAAAATGATGTCAGAC
>NW_013952708.1:542821-543940 GCF_001266775.1 Austrofundulus limnaeus | reverse complement strand
ATATAAACTGTAAACTTACTGTATATTTATTTGACCTAGAAATGTCTCAGTAGGCTTAGCAGACAGCTTGTGTGCAAACAAAACGTCTTACTTCAACATCTGGTGCATTTCTGGTTAAATCATCTTTGTTCTTCCTTCAGTGAAGTTACTTACAGCGGGTATTCATAAACTTTATTCAGTAAGTGTAGCAATACTTCTTAATATCACTCAAATAAAGTTCAGTGTCATAAAACTACTTCTAAAAGTAGATTTTTCCCAAAAACATTACTCAAGTAAATGCAAGTGAGTAAATGTAACAAGTTGCTATCCACCTCTGTAAACAATGAGTAAACAATATGTGTGATATTGTGTTCCTGTGAGAGGTGTTGATGTCTAAATACTCCCACATCTGAATTTAGCTCAGAATCGCTCAAATTGACTGAGTTTCAGCCACGTTTGTGTTTGCTAAGGTTGCTTGGCTGTGGCTGTCACAGTGGGGGATAATCTCACAGGTTTTATGTGAATGCTGCATGTCATAGAGTGATAATCTCACAGGTTTTTGTCATCTGCAGAACTTTCTTTTGAGGAAAACTGTTTGCCCACCCCCCACTCACCAGTACTATCCTGGTCTGAGTTTTAAAATCAGACAGTACCTGTTGACAATTAAACATGTGCATCCATTTGGACGGTAGGAGACGTCCAATTCGAGGTGACTTTTCCCGTCTGGTATGCACCGTGACCTGAACGGTTACTGATAGAACTCCATTTAAGTCTGCATAGTCATGTTCTTGAGACGAGCGTGCAAGAGCACACGTTCCACACAGACAAATCTGGCAATGTGCCCAATGTTGTGCATTAATTATAAATGATTAGCAGGGCTTGTCCTGACACTTGTACAAATATTATAAGTGTGTTCAATGTGTTATTTTACATGACCTGTACTAACATAGTTTAAATATCAAAGAAAATGTCAACATTAGTTCTTGTCTTAGAAGAAAGAGATAATTTTCCTATTTTAATTGACTGACCATGAAAAAAGTAGAAACATTGGGCCTCATGCAAGAACCGTTCGTACGCACAGATTTGTTCTTAAATTGTGCGTACGAGTGATTTAGGAGAATTTGTGGCATTCACCAATGT
>NW_013952708.1:535398-541494 GCF_001266775.1 Austrofundulus limnaeus | reverse complement strand
TTGTCCTTTTATTTAAAAATGTGTGTGTGTGCGTGTAGTTACAGTGCACGGACTGTCATGTGTTTTTAACTAATAAAGTGAGGTCCTTTTTGGTAAGTGAGGACCTTCCTGGTCCTCACGTTTTTTGCAGCTCTACTGTGCTCTAGTAGTTGGGTATGAATTTAATTTAGGTTAAAGTTAAGAATAAACTAGTGGTTAGGAGATGGAAAGTGTCTGGGTTAGGCTTAAATGCAGTTACAAAAATTAATAGAAGTCAATACATAGTCCTCAGTTTCATCAGTACAAGTATGTGTGTGTCTTGTTTTAGATTAACGCCAAAACTTGAGAAGACACAAACTTTGAGGGCATCATATAAACGTAAGCACCAAATCTCTGTCTCCCCCCACAATTCTGTTGATGTGATTCAGGTTTTGTAATTTAAGTTTTGAGGACTTGAACTCCACCAGAAACACTTAGCAGTTTGCAGATTTGGGTTTCAAAACAGCTAGGAAAAAGAAAATGCTCAATTAAATAAGAAAACAGGCATCAGGCATAAAGGAAATTAAAAACGCTTGCACAAGGATTCCATTGAACAAACTGAGTCTCCCACAGTTTCGATGACGCCAATTACAGAAACCTTTGAACCTTGAGAGAGTTTAGACAGCAAGTCCCAGCGGCATCCAGCTCATTTTTGTTGTTTTCCAACAGTTGGGAAGCCTCCTACGATTCCACTGCAGAACGTGGAGGAAATCGTAGGAGTGAACTATTTGAAGCATCATCCCAAGTGGAGGTTAGCTCATGTCCACTCGCCACACGGTCGTCTCATGAGCTTAGACCTGATCTCTGGGGAAGTTAGGTTCATTTTAACCAGATTGAACTAGCCTAAGTGTAGCGCAAACAAGCCAGACAGCTTGATGTTCGAGTGTACGAACCAATAAGCTTTTCACTAACAGATGATTTGAGGATTTTGACCAATTTTTGTAGCTATTTTTACATCCATAACACCTGTTGTCAAAGTGTATTACACACACCCTGTGTCAGAACTCATTTTGAGATCACAAGCTAAAAACAGACAACTGTTTTTAAGAGTTAAATATAGAACTACAAAATCGTTTCAAACTATTTAATCATCCAAATTATCTTAGAGTGAATATTTTTTTAAATTGCGCAGAAAAAAAAGCAGGGTAAAAATATATATATAGATATATAAAACAGGTGTCCAAAGTCTTTGTTTCTAAAAGTTTGTAGTATTCTTTACCTAAAGGTTCAAGAGTTGGAGTTAATGAATTTGACTGGTCCCTAGTGTGTGTTCAGGGTTTAGTACTCCATCCACTAAGAAGAACCCCTCTTATTACAAACCTGAAGAGGAGAGAGAGTGGAGAGGCTGCTAAAAAGAGGAGGAGATGAAGTGAGTCTAAATAATGAGCGACAGACAGAGATGAAGGGAAAAGGGAGAAATCAAAACGTAAGTGGTTAGAAGCATTTGGAAAGTATAATGAGGCCTAATAACAACAGAAAAATGCCTATTATGTGAGGAACCCTGCCTGTGTATGTGAGTGTGAGTGTTTAGAGGACAGGACTAAGTGGCTTTTTATATGAAGGCAGTAAGAGAAAGTAAGTGATTACCAGCAGAGGAGGACAGCAGGTTGTTCTGTCACACATCCCCTCTTCTATAAAATTACATACTATAAACGCCAAGAGGAAAAGCAATCACGCATATTAAAGCAATTACTAAAAATATGTGACGCAAATAACATTACTTTCAGTAATAGCCCTTCCTAAATCATATATAAAGGCTTTTGCGTTTCTCTGATGCGGAATCTACAGCAGAAAAAATAAAATAAAAAAACAGAAAATCAGTTGCAGAGCTAAAACAAAACTAGAGCCAAAACTATCAAAAAGAGAATGAGAGCATGTGTGCCGCTTTGGTTGACAGGCGGTGTCAACTCTAGTTCTAAAGAAAACCTGCAAGAAGTCACATTTGCATTTCCTGTTGAGGTTCCTCATATTTCCTGACAAGGCCATTGCTGTGCTGAGGCACAGATCAAAACATGAGTACAGCATGTTATTACTATATGCACTTTAGCAGATTCATATTTGTGCATTGGTTTGGGATGCCACATGAGTCAGCACATATCTCTCATTACTTATAATATGGAATAAAAATCAAACAATTTACTTAGCACAGAAGTTAAGGAATTTTGTATTTGGTAGATTATTTATTTGTGGTAACAATGCTTCTTGGCAATAAATCTTATACCTGGCACCTGACTGGCAGCACCTGAGGGCACCAGAAGCTCAAAACAAGTGTCAATAACAGCACAATAAGCTTTCTGGCAGAGAAGATTTGGCAAATTTTTCATGTGCGCAACCCACATACTCAACTCTATACTGCTTATACCAAAAATGCATGTTCCTTACAAATACGGCTGCCACGATTAATCGATTAATCGACGACTAATCGATTATTAAAATAATCGATGACTAATTTAGTAATCGATTAATCGTTTTCTCATTTTTTTTTTTTGTTCTTTACTTTGTTTTTCTCTCCAAACTGCTTTGACACCTTCCACTGCCACATCTGCCTTTCTGTCCTTGACACACATGCACAGTAGTGGTAACTGGGGTAGGCCGTGGACRTCACAAGACATTATACAGACAGGCTCTGGTATCATGGCTACCTGACAACAGAGATCAAAGTGTGGGATCATTTTAAGAAAATGAAACAGAAACCTGTGTAATATCTGCAGAGCAGAACTTACCTTCCACAGCAATTATTTTTAGTTAGCATATAGCTAAAATCTAACCATGGTTATATAATAGCAGCTGCATTCTGGCACRATAAGCTGTATGTTTTATATTCAATTAACATATGATCCGATTAATCGACTAATCGAAAAAATAATCGGTGATTAATCGATTATAAAAATAATCATTTGTGGCAGCCCTACTTACAAATATGGCACCATTTACAAGAGCAGCTAACAGGCTTTCCAACAGTATAAGCATTGTTACAACAAACAATCTACCAAACACAAATTTCCTTACTTGTGCTACATTTATATGGTTTAAGAAGAAAACGAGTGGAAAAATATTATGACTAAACTGATTTACTCAAGGCCTCAAAATATCCTTTTATTGTTCTGGTGCATCATCATTTTCATTATGAAAAGAAACTGACAGTTCAAACACTTAACATGTATCTTCAGACATTAGGAATCTCAAAAATAGCCCTTTGATGAATGTGTGACCTGGCCAGAGCGTACCCTGACCACTGCAGTGACCACTGAAGATAGGCATAAAATGCACTGTCTCCATAAAAAAAGTGGGTAAAGAAAGTGGATGGATGGACGGACGGACGGACAGACAGACAGAGTTGACATCTATGCATGAAAAGATGGACAAACGTTGCCACCAAGTAAAAGTGAATAAAACCATTTACTGTTTGACTGAAAACAAACGAAACAAAATATGATAGAGGTTTGATACTGAACATTCTTTCACACCAGAGTCACTTTATAAGCCAGGAAAACAAGAGGAAACTGGCCTTTGTTTGGTTAACCATTAGCCTAGCCTGGGGTAAGATCTACCATTTTCCCAAACTTTGTGCTCTGTGACTGATTTCACAACTGATAAGGTACTAACTATTTGGCAGAACATCATTTCAAAAATGACCCAAATATCTCTTTAAGATCCCTTTTTATATACTGCCTGATGGGTGGGGGGGGGGGGGGGGACTGAAAAAAACATGACAACTTCGCCACTGGTTATTAAGAGATTTGTCACAAAACAATGAGGAAAAGTAGGGACTAGCGTCACTCGGAACAGCACAGATCTGTTCCTGAGTTTTAGTTTCCTTTGTGTGAATCTGTACCCTGGTCAACTCTGAACAGACGGCCCCTGTCTAGATCCAGCAAACTGTAAAATTAATCTAATACCGTGCCTAATTACAGCGGGGTTCCCATTAAGTCAAACTGGGAATCATCATTGCAAATGAATGGCTAATGTCAAAGTATGTAAAACAACTTAAATTACATCTAGTCTGCCAAAAAATGCATTGATCTGCTCATCAACTATTTAAATGGCAATAAACAAAGTGATAAATGTTGCCTTTATTGCAAAAAAAACCTACTTAGGTTCAGTGCCTGAGCTAATCTAACCAGGATTATAATGTAAGATTCCAAATCCTTTGTCAACCCAAAGGCCTAATCCTTTGTCAACCCAAAGGCCTAATCCTTTGTCAGCCCAAGGCCTAAGGGCCATACCTGGCCAATGGTACAATTTTATCTGGTCCAGGAGGTCATACTCTAAATGTATCAGAGCTGGTTTGGCAGTACCAGCACCACTAAAACCACAAATCCCAAAATGCACTGGCACAGATCGCATGCTGTCAAGGCTTGCCCTGCTCCCTCTGCATCATTGTGATTATACTCTTCAGCAGCTGGACGAAGAAGCCTAGAGTCAACATTAAGCTAGCTCATGAAAATGGTTGAACCAAAACAGGACTCTGGAAACAGATGCTGTGAAAACAGATGGAAGAGAGTGTCTGGTAATGAATATAAAAAACAAACCTGAAGATATTTCTTGGAAAAGAGACTAAATGTTTTGTTTTGCTTTTTCAACAAAGAACTTGTCAAGAGGACCTTCTCAACTTTGTTTTTTAGATTTTTCCACCTGGATTATTAAGATGTATCAGGATTGTTAGCCTTGTGTTCAGTCAATAAATAAATAATATAACATAAGGCTGAAACATCAGGATGAATACAAGGAAATGAACATACAGTAGAAACTTACTTTTATTACAACATAAGAGATGAATTGGCTGTTATTTACCATGTGAGTTTTATAACCAAAGTGTGTGACAACGTGCAAATGAAAAAAAAAGTGACGTTGAAGTCTAGGTTAAATGCTAATGAGATAGCTGTTGGATAAGGAAATCTGTCCGGAAACACCGCGGAGCTCCAGCGTGAAAGCTACTGTGTGACCGTGCTGTTGATGTGGAAAGAGACTATCAGGAGGTTGAAGTCAAAGCATGACTATGTCTGCTGCACAGTTTTAATGCTTCACTGCCAACCCAACTGCTCACCTCCACACAAGCAGCATCTGACACCACATTTTTCTACGTGATGAGAAAATGATCAAAACGTCACTCAGGAGTTGTCTCCGTGATGCACACCTTTATCCCGTTGTGAGGATTTCCAAAACTCAGAGCCTGATCCCAAACACTGACCTTACAACCAAAAATATACTGTGTGGGCTTATATCATAGCAACAGAGCACCTGCTTTATTTCATCTTTCTGCTGATTCAGCATTCCCACTGTTGTTTTTCCTGATTTTCCTTTTTTTTTTTTGTTTGTTTGTTTTTTTGGCAATCTATTTAGGGGCAGCACAGCGGCTCAGTTGGTACAGATGTTGCCTCCCAGCTAGAAGGTTGTCAGATAGAATCCTGGCCGGGAATCATTCTGGAGAGTTTGCATGTTCTCTGCGTGCACATGTGGATTTTCTCTGAGCACTCCGGTTTCCTCCCACAGACCAAAAACATAACTGTTAGATTAATTGGTGACTCTAAATTGTCCCTAGGTGTGAGTGAAAGAATGAATGCTTGTTTGTCTTGTTTGTTTGTATGTGGCCCTGTGACGACTTGTGACCCATCCAGGGTGTACCCCGCCCCTCGCACTGTGACTGATGGATTTGGGCACCAGTGATCCCTGTGACTCTGCGAGTTAAGATAATGGATAGATGGATTTAAACATCCTTTGTGCTGTTTCAGCCATTTTAGTAGTTTTTTGCAATATTTACATATATTTTCCCCATAGAAATACATTCAGATGGGGCGGCTATGGTGTAGTGGTAGAGCAGCTGGCTTGGGACCCAAAAGTCACAGGTTTGACTCGTCCGCCATGCCCACATGTCGTGGTGTCCTTGAGCAAGACACCCAACCCCCAACTGCTCCCCGGGCTCTTACCCGCTGCTCCACTTAGGTGTTTCTCACGTGTGATGGGTCAAACGCAGAGCACAAATCTCATCATTGTATGGGAACATGCATTGATGACCAATAAAGTACCTTTACCTAGATCTCTACAATCCCTTCAAAACAATGGGCCTCATGCAAGAAC
>NW_013952708.1:526430-534552 GCF_001266775.1 Austrofundulus limnaeus | reverse complement strand
GACGTGACATGTTCGTACGAACCCTTTGTACGAACAAAAGTAAGAGAAATTTAGGATAAGAATACGAACATGTTCTTGCATGAGGCCCATTGTTCTATTTGAAATCTGCTTTGGTGTAATTGCTCAGTTTTGTCTTCATGTGCTTCTTTTTAATTTCAGCTACTGTTTAGCTACTTTAGCTTTTAGCTAGCATTTTGTGAATTTTGCTTCTGTTACTTTTAGCCAGCTATGAGCTACTTTTTCAACTGTTCTGCTACTTTTAGCTAACCTTGAGCTAATTTTGGCTACTAGCTAGAAATTTATTTAAACTTTTGCTTTTAGTTAGCCTTTTCCTGCGGTTAGCTTTTAGCTAGTCTTTTACTAATTACCTTTTATAAAGTGATTTGCTATGTTTATTTAGTATGTTGACACTTTTACTAGAATTTAGCTTATTTGGTTTTTAGCTAGAAATTTCTCAAAAGTTTAAACAACTTGTTGCTTCTTCAGTAAATTTCAGTCAGCTCATTCAACAGAGTGTTCACGCTGCATTTTTACGGAAAAGGCCATTTCTCTAATGTTTTTTCTTCCTTCACATATGAGGTAAAATATTTTTGAGAGCATTATTTGTCTGTTTTGATACCTTGTTGTTATATACATTTTTGTTAATATTTCAGAAACAAGTAGACAAACTACTGTACTGTGACTGTCTTTTGTTTGAAATTTGCTCATAAAAAAATCAATAAACTATGTTTTTCTACTTTTTATATAAGATGTCTTTGAAGATGTTAAATTCATATCAACAACATACAATTAAAAACATAGGAAATGTACTTCTTCCATTTTTAATAATTTTATGTTTGGTCTCACGTGTACCCTGAACATTTATCAAGTTCATGGGCTGAATTGTTTTCCTCATTCTTTGCAAACTTAAAACAAAAGTTCCATCCAGGACTGATACTATTTCTAATATTTTAGTTATGTACAACTACACAACCACTACCACAAGCTCAGTTCCACCCTTCGCTTACTTTGATCTGAAGAAAAGACATGGGTGTGGTCTAATAGTCATTTTTCCAGATGAAGCTTTTCAAGTTGAGTAAAGAAAGACAGACCTATACTGTAGGTATTTAGGTTTGTCATGATAAGTAATTCTCCAGCTGCATCCGGCATCGTTATCTGTTCCAATTCTCTTTCAAACCTCTTCTTGACTAAAAGTTTTCCACCAAGGTCAAGTACTGTGTATAGATTCATGAATGTACATTTAAGTGTCTGTAACAGAACTCTGTCAAATTGCGTACACCATGAAAACAAGAACACAATGCATTTATTACCATCACAACCTTTCACGGTAGCGCAGCAGCCACTAGAGCTGAGGCTGAAGAGCAGAACAAAACTATAAAACCTGAAAACGGTAAGATTTCACTATCTTAAAAAAAAAACATAAATAAAACAAGTTGCACTCTGGGAGAGCGAGCAGAAGGCATAACTGTGAGAACCTGTGATCGTTGAAGATGTGGATTTTCTCTGTTGGTGGAAATCTAACGCTGACTTTCCTTGTGTGTGCTCCACAAACATCTTCAAATCAAGTCTTCACCACCTTCTCAGACCTGAGAAGGTCTGTAATATAATAGTAGGTCTATTTATGATTCAAATGAATGAATGAATGAATGAATGAATGAATGAATGAATGAATGAATGAATGAATGAATGAATGAATGAATGAATGAATGAATGAATGAATGAATGAAGACTTAGATGTGTTGATTCTTTTCAGTTATGAACCTTCTTTTCTTCAACACGTCAGTGGTATCAACCAACCCGAACAAAAAATAAATAAATAAAACAGACATGTGATAAGGTTTATCTTCTAACCCGGAATTATAACTCAGATGAGTTGGACTTGTGGCCATTATTGTGTAACATCAACATTAAACAAGTGTGCAAACTTTTAAAAAGTTAAAATAGATAACATAGGACCAAAAAAAATACTATTTATTAACAACTAAGCACCAGTTTACCAATATGTCTGCCTTTCACACTGTGTTTTAGGGCTGGACGATGTGGCCATAAAAAAAAAATCTCCGATTTTTTTCATCCCAAATTCGATTTTCGATTTTAATCGATTTTGCTTCCCACTTAACAGAGTGCCTCTGTTTCAGGTGTCGAAACAAAATTGTTGTACTCCTGCTTTTTGTAGCAATAGTCTTCAAACAGATTTTGCAGTGAGGTGTTTGTTGCTCCAAGTCTAAGGTTGCAAAACCTAACCAGTTCCAGAAAACTGAAGAAACAGTGACTTTTTTTGGGAAGTGGATCCTCCCTGCTAGCTGTCATGTTGTCATGTTGTGTACCAAGCATCTTGAGGGACAGGTGGGGTGACCTCTGAACTACAGAAGCCCCAAAGAGTGCACTGGTGAGAAAAAAAATCTCGATTTTCCCAAAATTAAATCTTTATAAATGGCAAATTCGAATTAATCGATTAAACCAATTTATCGTCCAGCCCTACTGTGTTAGTATGAATAATGCACAGTGACTGGGCTTCCTCCATGTGTAGTTATTGCTTGCAGTATAAACCTGACACTGACTGAATGACAACTTCTCAATTTAAAAAAAGGAAAAAAAAAAACTTTTTATGTATTTATCTTCAGGCAAGCAGTAAAACTGTGGCCCATCAACCGCTGTGATGCAATGACGCAAATAATGTGCAGAAAGTGATGTGATTATACTGTTTGTGCCTCCAGAGTCTTTTTAATGGTACGGGACATGTGAGGGCCAAAAAGGTCCTGGGGTGGGACACTAAAACTAAAAGCTAGAACAGAAGTTCAGGTTTGTTATGTTGTCATGTAAGTTATCTGACAAATAACAGCAATTTAGGAGTTAAGGAATAGTTCTAGCTTTGTTGTTGTTGTTGTTGTTGTTGTTTTCCCCGAGAAAATATGAGAAAAGCACTGTCACTATTCAGCTTCTTGAAGATTGCTATCTCCTAAACTGATATTTATAAATAAATATATATTACACATTTAGCCTCCTGAGACCCTTCATCGTAATGTTGGGGACTAGATCTGTGTTTCCAAAAGTTGGGGTCGGGACCCAAACTGGGGTCCCGAAACATCAAGGTGGGGTCCTGAAAAGATTTTTTAAATTAGTTACATTTTGGCCAGTTGTTACAAAGGTGTAAGGTTAGTATATTTAAAATGGATAAATGTAGTATAAAAATATTGTTACTATAGGCTACCCATGTTTAGTTGACCTGATACAAATGTTTATCATCCAAAAACAGCTGGGGGTACAGGTCTCTGCTACTGTTATTTTGTGGGTCAAAAGCTGAAAAGTTTTGGAACCACCAATTATGGGTCATGAAGCACCTTGGATAATCTCCAGAAATCAATTTAAAGGGTAATAAAATAATTACTGATGTAATACTTTGACTATAATTATTACAAAAACACAAAATAAGTATAAATAAGTATTTATATTTTTGTACAAGTTGTTTAGATTCTCAAAAAAGCCGGTGTTTTTAGGGTTATTAACGAAGTTYGTGTACTCAGACCAGTAATATTTGGGGTCACAAGTTTTTGCCATGGATATTTTGTGGGTCAGAAGATAAAAAGTTTGGGAACCACTGGACTAGATGCTGAGTTTTATTTTTACGTTTAAATAAAATACATAATCATTTGTTTTGACCCCTAATTGCTCAAAAACTATGTTTGTATGTTTATGATGTTCTACTAATTCTAAATAGCTAGGGAAATTTTTTTTTAAAAATGTACACCAGCTTGAAGAGTATAAAACTGTCTGGTCAAGTGAGGTCCAGAGCACAATTTTCTAGGGGTGGCCATTGCCCCCGCTGACACCCCCTTAGTGGCGCCCCTCTGTGTTGCAAACATGTAATAACATTCAGTGCATGATAAAACAGATACTATATAGACCCTAAAGCAGGGGTGCCCAAACTTATTCCCTCAGAGGGCCAAAATGAAAATCTACCCAAAGGCTGCGGGCCAAATGCAATAATATAATAGAGGAAATGCTAATATTTCTTAAGTAAAGTAAGTAAGTAAAGCAAATCAGTGTGTGAATGTGAGTGTGAATGGGTGAATGTCTGTTAGTGTAAAGCGCTTTGGGGTCCGGAGGGACTTGAAAAGCGCTCTATAAGTTCAGTCCATTTACCATTTAAGGCGCTTTTACTTTTTATGATTAAGCCAAGAGCCAGTGCAGTGGCCCATATTTTGTTTGTTTGTGTTTTTAATCTGTACACTTACTTGCTCAGGCAGCAAAGGCTCATGGGACATTTCATATATTGATAAAATATGAGTATTTGTGGTCTTATAAAGTTTTCAAATCTACGTGTGCTTAAATCTAATGTAAATATCTTCTTTGGTTTCTTGTATTTTATTCATAATCTTAATATAATTCAGTGACAAAGTCAGCTATCTGTGCTACAGTCCCTTATTTAGTCATTGGGCCGTTGGATGTAATTACTGTACATGGAAATACAGAGTTTCTACAGAGGATGACAGGCAATTAAAAACTACTGGTGGGCCAAATGAAATGGCTTGGTGGGCCAATTTTGGCCGGCGGGCCCCACTTTGGGCACCTCTGCCCTAAAGGGAAATTAAAAAGACTAACCTCATTTAAAAGCATTCACACAGGACCGAGTCTCCCAACTTACAAATATAAAAAAGGTTCAACAGTTTGAAATGGTAAATTAATAAATACTGATTATTTGAAAAGACTATAGGTTATATAAAACCTTTGGTGTGCAGTTAGTGTGCATGGTCGTGTTCCTTAAGTCTTGTTCAAACTGATCTTTTTACAAAAAAGAATGAGTCACAAATGTTGAATGAAAAGGAGGCAGACAAGACTAAAGTAAGAAACCTTATCAAATACTCGTTACAAGAAGAAAACCTTGAAAAACTGGCAAAAGTCAACAGAAGATAAGGGTCAGATTTACGTTTCAGTAATCCGAGAATAAACTCGTGTCACCATGAAAGAAGCAGCTTCTGCTCTGTTGWCTGATAAACACTCAAATGTGGAAAGACTCAGAAACTGCAGGAAACAACTGAAAAGACCTGGTTAAAAGGAGAAAAACCGTCGTCCACAAACACGCAACACACTTTCACAGCTAAATTATTATGACTTTAAAAACTGTACTCATTCTTTTCGCCGAATCGTGTCAGCTGTGAAGTTTTTTTTTTTTTTTTGAGGTTTAAGCAAACAGCAGGAATGAAACTATCTGAGCGGTGAGAGCGTGAAGTGAAGCTCGTGCGGTTCACAGAAATATTAATATATATTTGTTTTACTTTAGTACAAGTTTAAGCATCTTACCTGGCAAGCGTCGTTCCCGGTGATAAGTCTACATTATTCACCACAGCAGCAGCAGCAGCAGCACACTCCAGCCAGCCTGTTGTTGAGCTCCGCGCTTCTTCGTGCGCGCGCCGTATCCGAGAACGCTCCGCCCCCTCCTCCGTCACACCCACGCGCCTCACAAAAAAACGCCCACAAGAGTTTTGTTATACCAGAAGGCTACATGTTATAAAAGGTGAAGGTTAATTTTTTATTTTTTTATTTGCTTTTTTGTGTGCCTGTTATCAAAATACATCATGAACCACTGGACGATTTTTTTAATCAAACTTGCAGGAAACAGTCATTAGCTGTAACTCTACAATTAACAATCCAAGATGGCCGCCACAGTCCACTTACCTAAAAACACCTCCACAAAATTGGCTCTAATTCAATCAGTTTCACACATATTGAGATGATATTTGGTGTGCTAGTACCTGAGTGTCATTCACAAGACATACTCCAAGTACAACTCATAGCACAAGGTATTTGCTTCAAACTTCGGCATTAAAAGTTGGACTCAATCCTGCTTTAGCAAAAGATCTTGTACAGAATAAGTTTATAGAAATCTTAAATTAATCAAAGGATGTACATTTAAAATTCATTAAGTTTTGGAGACAATCCTATTTAATGACAGCCATTGGGATGAATTAGCATTAGGCAACACAAAAACTAGCTATAACTGATTTTTTCAGATAAAGATCATGTTGACTGTGATCGTCTGGCAGTTTCACATGAGATCATGCATAGTGGCATCATTTTCCAGCTTTGAGCGATAAAGCTACAACTATCATTTCCCAGTCAAAAACTGCTATGAACGACAGCGGGTGATGTGCATTTCTTGAAGGAACACTAGTGCTTTAATAGTTTACACAATGAACAAGACCAGAGAGAGAAGGGTCTAATCAAAGTAAGAGGTAGAACACACACTTGTCTCAACAGGCAGTGAAATGGTAAAGTTTTTATTGCATGAATTGTAATTGCTGCAGAGGAACAAAGATTCAAATGAGTACAATTGGGTTTGAAAGCCTTTCTGAAGTGAGAAGAGGTGAAATATGGGGACATTCAGATGGCACGACTATCTTGACACACTTTTCTCAGTTCCATCAAATCACAAGACCTGCGCTTCTATACAGCATTTTAACCACAACCGCAACACTTGTTGATAAAACGGGGAAAGAAACCGTAATTTTTTTAAATACTTCAATTCTAATTTGAACAATAGACTGATATGTGCTTTTTGTATCTTCAGAAGCCACTAAGGGACATTATATAACATAAACAGGAAGTTTTGCCAATTATTGTGGGTGATTTTTGGCAGATAAAGAAAAAAAAAAACAACAACTGTGCTTTGGTGTGTTACTTGCGCTCAGCAAGCACGCATGTTAACGAGTTTTTCTTTGTGCAGCTGCCCATTCTGTTGAAATTTGAGCAAATTAAGAGTCCAAAACAATAATTAAACCACTGAGATGCAGCAAACAGGCCTAAACTCTTTGCTGGTTAAGACTTAAGGGTGGCAGCGCCATCTACAGGCTACTTGTTGTACTGCATTGTAGGGTTGGGCAATATTGGCAAAAAAAATAATCACGATTAATTGTGGTATTTAGCCGATAACGATTAATTTGACGACTTATGCCCTGGAGTCCCTGGACACCCTTATGTCCTGGTCACATGACCAATTTAGTGGGAAAGATTTACTCTTCGTAAAAATCTGTTCCAAATTGTGTCAAAATTACAAACTTCAGGCTAAACATCAAATTATAAATTGTGTTGATGATAAATAAATTACAAAACTTTTTTTAATGTTCATCATATTTGAAGCAGAGAGGAGCTCTGACCAGACTCTGCCTGGTGGCGTTAATTGTATTAATCGTCAAGTGCCAAAAAGTAATCGATTAATGTTTTTCTGACGATTAATTGCACACGATGCGATTATGCCCAACCCTACTGCATTGACAGAAGGGAGCCGACGTTGTTGTGAGAAGTTTCTTTACAGGGACAAAAACAAAATCAACAAACACAGAAAAAAGGCAGCACCCTTTTTAAAGTTTGAAGTAGGCAGACCAGCCACGTATTAAAACTAAATTTACACATTACTTGTAAAAATGGGTTTCTTAAATTGTCTGAAGTAACTTGGTCACTCAAAAGACCTTTTGATCAATAAAATACGATATTTTGCTGTACCTGAATACACTAACCCCCACTCCACCTCTCAACTACACATCTTATTTCAAATATAGGAGTCAAAGATAGGGGCTCTAATGTTAATATTACATTTATCCATACTATGTTCAGATAATTATTAAAAAAATAAATACATTTAACAAATACAAATGATTCTGTAGCAGGCAGATTACCAAATAAACAGATTATCTCCCCACAGTTTATAATTGTTTACACATTTCAAGTGTTGGATTTTTTTTTCTTGTTTCAATAAAACCATTTTCACCACAAATATATATATTTTTACTTGTAGTCTTAAAGCCTCTACACTGGTGTGGCTGTGCTAGGGAGCCAGACGAAGAGACTGAGCTCCTCTGTGTCATCTGTGGGATGCTGAACGGTAAGACACCGTCGCGCACACGGAGTAGTCAGGAGTAAAAGTAGATGCTGATGATTTCTGTTGGCAATGGGACAAAAAACATCTCTAGATTTTTGGCCAAACAAAAGCCAGGATTAAAATGTGCAACTTCAAATCAGCATATCTTGTAAAAAGGTCATATGAAACAACTGTTTCTTGCTTGTGTTTTTAACCTGTTTTTGTTGCTTATGCTCATTTTTGTACAAAATCTGTCATATATATATA
>NW_013952708.1:518957-526380 GCF_001266775.1 Austrofundulus limnaeus | reverse complement strand
CAACAACAGAAAAATGTCATGCGTAAAAGTTATGTCCCGCTCTTACTGATTGCGTTTGAAAATGACGAGCTTAAAAAAAGAGAAAAAAATTGAGTAGGTTTGTTGTTCAACATTTTTTTTTTACATTTTAGCAAATGTTTCTCCTTTTTTTAATCTTTATCTTTTTCTTTTAGTTTTTTTTGTAGGATAATATCTGATCCTTTTTGAGGCAGCAGTTCCACATATTGCTCCAGCGTTTATTCCAGACATCCAACCAGTCCGTCCTGTACAGCAGGAGACACAAGAGGCTGTTGGTTGTAAAAAGGAAAACTGCTCCGTTAAAAGAAGCGATCAGGAAGCAAATGGGTGTTTTTTTTATAGAGTTTGTGATTCCATTCAGGTCCGAGAAATTAAACCTAATTTCAATAACTCTTTATTTTTTTCCTATTTCAGTAATAAAATGTTTGTCACCCTGAAAACGGGAGACGGGTTCAGTTTTGGAACTGCTGACGATCCTCCGAGGCTCAAGCGTGGCGGGAGAATTTGGACAATACAGTCAGTCAGCTGCAGACGAGGGTGAGGGCAGGGAGGAGGTTAGCAAAGTGAGCCCTATCTACAAAGATCCTCCTTTGTAGAGTCTCGTAGGTTTTTCCTCTTCTTGCTGTTGCCCTGGTGGTGTGGCCTGCTGCTCGGATGACTTTTGGTGTTGAAGGAGTTCTGCTGTCCGTGATGGCTGCTCTTATTGTTGGAGCGAGACATCCTGCCCTGGAAATGCAGCACAACCACCATTTGTTAGTATGTTTCAAAAGGAGCCTAACACACTTTTGAAGTTGTTTGATCAATAGTTCTTCARGCTTTCTGAAGATATTTGCAAGGTTTTTGTACCTTTTCGATTTTTTTTGTTTTGTTTTTTTTTTTTACTTGCCCTGTTGGGCAAAAGTTACCTGCCTGACATGAAAAATGTTCAAAATTTGATAACATAATAACAACGAATGTTGTACTGCKTTTGAACACAGAATGATGTTGGAAAGTGGAAATATTACTAGAATTGAAAGATGCCGCTTTTTAAAAATAAATAAATGTTACTGAACATCAAAATACTGCTATTTAATTTGCATTAGTTTAATTTTATACAGCCAATCCCTTATCTAAAAACACATTTAATGTATCTTGAATAATTATGTCTTGTATTGGTGCCTGTATACAACTTTATGGTAGATCTGACATCATTTATGCCAGTCAGAATGTAATTAGAGCTCAAATAGTTATTTTACTTTGTCAAAATATAATTAAACTTGTCTTAATTAACTATATGTCTAGTCATAACACAATTTCAGATATCTTGAATGTAAGTGTGGTGAAGCTAATTAAATGTAATAACGGCCTGCCATACAGGTGAGGTTCCACATGCAACTGAAATGAACTGCGGCTGCGCTCTTAGAGCAGAAGCCAAATGTTTATATCTTCTTTTCATCCCCATGGTTTACAGGAAATAAGAAACTTTTTTCTCCTCTGACTTGGGTGTGAAGAAAAAAAACCTACTGTTGTACACGATGAAGCGGGGAGGGAGAACTTGTGATCCCTCGCGACATAATATTTTAGTTATATGCGACGTATTCTACAGCGGGAGGGAGCGATTAGGAGGACTTATCCTCCATCTATGCATTTTAAAATGCTATATTTCTTCATTTATTTTCAGAACTCTGATAAAATGGCCATAAAAAATAAAATGGCCATTAAAAAATAATTGAATTAAACCACCATTTAAAAAAAATAAAAGTAATAGTTTACATGCTTGGTCGGCCAGGTATCAGGACACATCCACCTGCCTTTTAAGTGCCCCCGGCATTGGTATTTGTCGAACCCTGATTTTAACTAATTTTTACAAGTTTATTTCACTCAACAGTGACCTATGACTAATTTGGGCATGAAGAAGTCTCCTAAACTGAAGAAAGCATCAGTGTTGTGCCTTTGTATAACAGACAACTTGCCAAAAAAAACAATTTTAAATGTAAACTTCAGCCACTTTATTACCAGTAGCTTGTCACAAATACTCCAGTTTCTTTAGTAACTAAAAATGCAACAAATTAACAATTTGACAGGGATAAAAAAGAATTGCATAAATATTTACAACAACACTGTAACTCTAAAAGAACAATAAGCTGAAAAGCAGCTAGAAAAGCTTGACACATTTTAAACACTTGGAAGTTATTTATTTTGACTTTCTTTGGTTTCCTCCTTTTTTAAAATACTCTTTAGGAGCCATTTTTAAATCGAAAGTCAGCTTTAACAGTGTAATGATTCAATAGCACCCCTATTAAAATTATGGAAGTGCAAGAACTGGCCTGAAAGTCCTTTAAAAATTACCGTAGGAGCTAATGTACAACAAAACTTTGGAAGACCTCCAGAAAGTAATAAACTGCCCAAGATTACGTAGCAATCCAAATACATAGGACTTCTTGAAAACAAGAGATGGCACTTTTGCGCAGTGATGATTACATGAAGGTGAAGCAGAACATACCTTTCCAGCTTTGTTGCTTGCAGATGGAGTGCTGGTAGGGTGGCTCTGTGTGCGGTGATTACTGACCACAGCAGCCTTTTCTCTGTGAGTACTGGAGCTTCGGCCAGACTGCTGCTTGGCTGTTTTACACGGTGTGCCATCAGAGTCCTGAGAAAAGGGAAAACAACAATGAGGATTATTTCCAAGACAGTCATCAGCCTAACAATTTCTGTGCAGCTGAAAGTACTGACCGCGTCGCTGGAAGACGCTGAAGACGGCGACAGCGGAGAGGACGAGGGAGAGGAGCGCAGGGAGGAGGGAGGAGAAGAGGTGCTGGAGGAGGATTCGCTGTGGGGAGCCGACGGCAGAACCACAACATCATCCTCATCATCTGTGACGTTGTTGTTGCGYTCATCCAGCTGCTTGGACTCGAACAATTTCACATCATTTCCTGTAAACGCAGGGCAACAATAACTGAAGTGAACCTGGCAGAAGATGCTCACACTGAGTTAAATGGTAAAATATTTGCCGCAGCAAGAATTTTCTACACATTTCACAAGAGATCAAACATACTGTTGAGTGAGGGATCATTCTGAGATGGGCTCCCCCAGTTCTTATGGATCCATTCCCTGTACTCATCCACCTCCTGAGTGACTCGGATTATCCGACCAAGTATACTATGATAAGAGACAGTAAGAACAGCCATTACTCTAATGTTTACATGCAACTATGAAAAGTAACAAGTCTCTTATTAACTCCTTACCTTTCATTCTCGTTATTGGGATAGTACTTGGTGACAGGTGACACAGCATGGCTGAGTACAACATAAGCGTAGTCGAACGCCTGCTTTACCTGCATGGCACCATATGAGCTCCTGCCAACATCGTTATCTGGTGGACACAAGGCAGAAAAAAACAAACAAAACAAAAAACATCAGTAAGTATGACCCCAGTGCATCATCTTCCATGTATTCGTGTAACATTACTACCTGGCTGCAGAGGGTCCTCAATGTAGAGCATAGAGGGTCTGTATCCATCCATCATGTTCTTCTGAACCTCATCTTTGGCAACGTAGCAGCCGCCATCTTTTATCCTGATGCCCGTTTTCAGGTAGTTGAAGTTGCGACCGTAGAGCTCGAAGAACTCAATGAGCAGAACGCCGAAGTTGATTTTGGGACTGGACACATCCTCCCTGCAATGAAGCTAAAAAACCCAGCTCCATTAAAATGTGTGATCATTGATCAAGGAGTAACTGGGGAATTCAAATGTCAACTGTMTGTCAGCAACTTTAACTACAACTGTTCTTTGGTTTTAATTGTTTTCCTCCTAAAACAATAAAATCATAAACACAAACTGTAGCACTAACCTGCAAGAAGCTAACAGCCATGAGGAAGAGACTGTAGGAACCAATTCCTCCTGTAAAAACCTCGTTAAGGTCTCTCTGCAACAGGAACTGCTTCAGCACCAGGACTAGGTAAGGCAACACAGGGTATTTCTAAGGGCAAAAAAAGGACAAACACATTCAAGAAATGGCAAGGAACTTAACATTCACAACTACTTAAAGAGGTAAGGAAATTACTGTGTCTCAAAGTTGCAAAACTGACTCTTCAAGTGTCACTTAAGCAAACCAGTAAATTGTACCTCTTTGAAATCCTTGATAAGCTGAGCGGCTTTAACGCCACTCATCACATTGAAGCTGATGTCCACTTTCACTTCAGTGAATGAGTCCGTAAGTTTGATGATGGGAACCTGAAAATGCACATTTAAAAACACAAAACGACAAAATTTAAATACTTTTAGTTGTGCTGATAAGCTATGATCCAAAATGTTTAGGACAATTGCCTTTTTTTTTTTCAAGGTAGTACAGTCTTACCGTTGCTTTATCCAGGACTTTGATAGAATTCTCATCTGCAACGTTTCTCTTTCGGAGAGCTTCCTCCAGCGTCCAGAGTGGGAGTGTCTCCCACTTCCCAAAGACCACTAGGTCAATGTCACTGTTAGAGGGGGGGGGAAGGGTCAAGCTTAAGGATCATTCTTCAATAAGCACAGACACTTCAAAAAAACACAAAGTGACTGCTTCGACTCTTTCCTTACATACTAACAAGACAAAATATGACATAAATTAGCTTAATTAATTTCAGATATAACAAACTATAGAATGTACAGTTCCAGAATAACAGTGTCATCAACTGAGAACTTTAATATGGTACTGCATTTACAGTGCATACTGTGTACATACTGTGTGGCTGTTTAATACAGGCAACTTTGCTGCCATCTAGTGGGTAAACTGTGTAACTACTCACAGTAGTTGAAAACATTGATACTGTTTCCTAATCAGCAGCATCAAGAGGCCAGTAAATAAGACACACATATAAGTTTCATTAACCTTGTAACATTAAAGCAGACAAAAGGCTCCCAAAGTAAGTCTCTCTCTCTCCATCCAACTACATTCAATCAACACATTGCTTTGTTTTATTCAGTACAGTTCCAGGAGTCCAATAGGAGACACGTTTGTYGAACAGAGGAGCAGACATTCATTCCTTGTCCTCTAGCTGTCTGTCACTAGAGGAAGCCACTCTCAAAACTAAAAGAAACCCTAAATCAGCAGATCCTACATTATTAAACATGCACAGATAGAACTTGGGCAGGCCACTCCTTCAGACAAAAACACGACAGTGTAGGAAAAACATCCAACCTTAATGTTAAAAGAACAAAAATAATATTCCAAATAAATGCTACAGCTTTACAACTTTCAGCAAAAGATCTGAGATCTACTTTAGTCTGCTCTTGCACAAGAAATAAGATCTGATGCATTCATCATTAAGTTCAGGTAACAGGCACAGTCCAACTGTAAGTGTGGGTTCAGTTTAACCACGTCAGACAGTAGTCAGCAGCAGCTGATCTGATCTCAGTCTGTTCCGCAAACAGACCTGAGAACAGGGAACAACAGCTGATGCTGATGTAAAGAAGCAAAATGAAAAATGAGAACTACTTTGTGGATTCAAAATTTCTCACCGAATATTTTATGTACATGCTGGTGTAGATTCTCAGACATCCATGAAATGATCAATTAAAACAAATGTTTTTAAAAAACAAAGACTGGACTATAATTCTGTACTTCCAACTTTAAACCAGTTTTTAAATTGTGTTGATGGGCCAAGTATAACTGGAGTTATGATGGATAAATAGGTTACATCACCTTTTTTTAATCTTAAAATGACGGTCCACTTTGATGCGCGTCGTAAACAGAATACACACAACAAATGCGCGTGGGATACAAAAACAGCAACGTAACACCRCACACCTGTCAGGTCCTGACCAACACACAATGCCACACAAGCACAATTCACATGGTACACAAAAACAGTGCATCTGTCCTACACAAGGCCCAACACACACAGTGTGACGCACACACAAGGTCCCGCTTTTGACTGGGTCAAATTACAAGCCAAATAAAGAAAATAAAAATACAACAAATGTTATTTAGTGGCTGCAATTTGAACCATTAGATAATGTCTCCTCCTTTCTGTCTCTGCCTCCTGTGCAAGAGGAGGAGGAGAGAAAAGAAAAAGGTATAAAGCAGAGACACTGTCAGCTGTCAGTCACAACACACAGCAGAGCAATCCACCGCTACTGTGTTAAAAATAAATGAACTGAAGCAGGAAACAGGAAAAATGCATTTGTTTTATGCAGAACGTAATGGAAGTCACGTCAAAAAAATGTAACAAAACAAAGACTGGGAAGTGGGTGAGGTCACTGAAAGGCGATTTGCAGAAAGATTTTTTCTGAAGTTATATTTCATTTTTTTCATGAATAGAAACAAAACATGAAGCAACACTAGCTGCGTTTCCATTGACCATGAAAATGCGCAAATTAGAATTTCGAAAATAAATTTGCTCAATGGAAACACGTCAATTTTGGAAAAAAAGTTTTTCGACAAAAAGTTTTTGTGCTAAGATGAGGTGGTATTTCGACCGTATCAAAATTGGTGTTTTTCGCAAAACTGCAATGGAAACACTTTTCGCATCACGGGAGTCACGTGATCAACAACCGGCTGTTTCTACTGGCGAAAAAGATGACGACGAAGAAGATAACAGGAAGTAGAAATCGTAGTAATATCACAGAAGTAGTTTAAAATAGTAAACTCACCGACTACAATTTCCCAAAAACACAGCATACGTAGGCGCTCCCAAGTAGGGAATTGTCGCTGGAAATCCTCGATTAAAAGACGCCGACGTCTCCTCTGATGATGAGCGCTAGTGTCGTGGTAGCAACATGCTATGTGTTTACATCCATCGCTGTCATGTTTGTAATGACTTATTGCGAGAGAAAACGTATTCACGCATGACTTTAATAGCATTTCTTACTTAATGGAAACACCGCAGTCGCGAAACTGTGTTTTTCGACATTAACAGAATATCGACAAAGTTTTGCGCACATCTGCAATAGAAACGCAGCTAGTGTAAAAGTGATTCGCACAAGAAACCCACAGCTCAGAAAGCTGCCTGTCAATCGATGGACACATTGTACTCAAATACAAAGATGACTGTTAGACCACCCCACACCTGCTGCATCGTTGTTTAAGCTGCAGTGTTGAAATCATGTGAAAAAAAGTAGCAGCTACCAGTATGTTAAGTTGCCCCTAAGGTAAGCAGGTTCCAGCCACAGAGAACAACTCAGAGTTTAAATATTTATAGCTTCTTGTGCAATTTGCAGCAACACTAAGAAAAAGGCTGCAAAAAGTAAAGAATCGGGGGGATATAAAATCTACATGTAAATAATTTTTTATATTAATTGCTTTACATCTCTCTGTTCATGATGAATTAAATGTTTCACATAATTCATTATTTGAATATTTTTTAATAAGATTGATAACATCAATCATAGGCCTGTCGCGATAGTCAATAAATCAGTTAATCGCACGATAACTTTTTTTGAGGTCGGT
>NW_013952708.1:515375-518760 GCF_001266775.1 Austrofundulus limnaeus | reverse complement strand
TCTCTCTGTTCATGATGAATTAAATGTTTCACATAATTCATTATTTGAATATTTTTTAATAAGATTGATAACATCAATCAACATTAATTTAATTAACTATTCGATAACTTGCATCCATAATAATGACCAAACTCACAACACACTGCCTGTTCCCGTTTTAGGTTTATTTTATTTATAAATTCTACCCTGTTGGGTGAAGCTACAGGCAGAATCAGATTCTGTGGGAAACGCTGAGTAAGTTAAGTACTTTTGGTAAGAAGCCATCCAACTTGGCAAAGATGGGACATAATTTGCACATGCATGAATAATGTTTAGGATAAACAGGAAAACTCACCTTGTTGGTAGATAAAGACCAGTGCTGAAACTCCCGAATACTTGGACCTGGAAAAGTAAAAACAAGCATGAGTGAATACATAAAATAGGAATGATTTTTAGGATGAAAAATTGTGTCACTTTATTCAAAAATTATGTTTGTTGCAATGTTTCTTTATAGGCCATGAAATTGGATTGAACCATCAACAGTAAWTAGTGTTGTCAGACTTTCCCAAGATGTTTCTGAGTTACAAAACTTGTTATGCAAATTGTCCAGAAATGATCACAGATTTGCGTAGTGTTGATACACTGACAAAACCAAAAATTTTTTTTACCAATGATGTCAAGTAAAAAGTTGCACCAATATCTAAAATAAATACTTTATAGCCCCTTAATTTGCTAAACATCCTTTGTTTTGTGTCATAGTCTCAAGGATGTTTTTCATAAAACAACTCTAGCCACTGATCTCCTAACCTGCATACTTCTAAGAGCACATAAATATCCTCCAAGTCTCCTTTCAGCCTCCCACGCTGTAAGGCTCAAATAGAGTTAATCCTTGACCCTTGTTTAACTCCCTTTAACCTCTTCCCCACATCCCCAAGTAGTGTAAACTCTGGTTTACAGCCTGGTCACATGGTCAGGTCTAAGCTGATCATAAAGCTGTGATTCTGAATGAAGTCCTGAAAACATGAGTGACAGGCTGCATGTAGTCTCGAAGGTTAGCTGCACTTTTTTTTCTTGTTATGATACACTTAGGCCAAACTTTTACAGCTGGTTATATATTAATTTTAGGTCTGAAACACTTAACAAAAACAGCCAAAACAAGTACCATGAGTAGATGACCTCACTGCCTCTGCTCCCAATGAAATGAACAAAGCTGCCCAGGATTGGAGGAGTATTGTACCCCTTAAATATGCCCTTAAGATCAGAGCAGACACATGTAGAAACTCACTGCTGTATCAGCAAGATCAAAGTCAGGAGATTGCAATAAAGTGGCTCTGATAGCATGAGCCAAGTAGTACTGAGGTGCAGGGAGATAAAGAACCAGGCCCAATTTGTTGCCTAATATCATGTTCAGCCTAAATGCAGTGTGAACCTGTAGTAAAAGAGCTGGTGCTAACAAGTTACCCACAATTTTAACTGTTCTCTAAACTGATTTAAGGTGGAGTTTCTTGTGACAACTGTGGGTGRTAAGTGCAAAAAATGAGCCCCCACAGAGTATGTACGGTGTTTACCTCTGCACTGGGCCACAAGTCGTAAATGACTCCCTTGATTCTGTCTACCACCTCCAGTCTCATTTTCTCCTCCTCTGGTCGTGGGGAGATGTACTCATAGAAATCCTTGATCTCCTCGTGCAACCTGCAAAGTGGACACAGAGAAAACAGACAGCAGTGAGACGGATGAAATCACACCAGGAAACAAAGTTCATGTCCTCTACCACAAATGGGGCATCTTTATCTTATGTTGTGCTGATTTAAGCCAACACAATCATCTATAGATTTCATCATCATCTTGATGAAAACTTGTTGCTTGTAGTTGCAGTTGTAAAAAAAGACTCAGAGATTGGCAATCATGGTAAATAAATGATGGCACCTCTGCCTAACAGTGACATTCCTCTAGAAACAAGAGAACCCATCCAGCAACAGAAAGAAAGAGTGAGGAATAAACAGAACAAGAAAAGCCCTCTGCTGTGTCCCGTTACAAAATGTCACAAAAGTTAACTCAAGAGGAACTGGCAAATCAAGGGTACCTTATTTGTCCTTGGTGCAGGTCAATGTGCCCACACATGTTGACCTTTTCAATGAGCAGTTTTGTTCTCACACACACAAACACACAAGAACAAATCTGTGGGTGGACAAACGAAAATGCAAACACACGCACAGCCACAAGGACCTATGTATATGTGAACCATTAAATCAGAGATGAAATTGGATTAGGTTAAACCAAAATGTGCGCATTTTAAAGCTATATTTTGACACCTAGATCATACTAATATCATGACCGGCTCCAGAGATATGGCTCTATTCTTCTTGCCAATTGGGAGACCCCAAGAAAAATCAGTGTGAATCCTATTTTTTTGCATATTATAAAGATTTGACGTCATTTGAAAGAGGAAACCTCAGATTATACTTGGATATTGGAATTTTTCAGCCATTATTGAAAGCAGCTTCACTTGTCTGCAGGAAAAATGGGGAAAATTGGCCTTTTCTGCTCAAAATTATCATTATTACTTTTTGGTACTGCTTAATAGTGCTTCAAAACATTATTTAGGATACAGTTTCCTTCAAGTTACCTATGGATACGGTAATATTTCAACAATAACAAAATACTATTGATGCAAACTTTTCTTCTCAAGCACTACAGCTGCAGCACACACATTAAACTGCTTTTCACACGAGATCGAAAACAGGTTACCTATCCCAAATGTGAAAGACTATTTCAAGCCTTTCAAGCCTTTGTAAGTAGAATAGGTCTACAAAAACAAGCATACCAGTGGGTTGGACCAACCCTTGCTGCCATCAACAGAGACTGACTGCTGTGTGGCAACACCTCAAAAAGCAAGTAGTGTGCAGGGGGAGACATAACCATTGTTTAGGTTGTTTGAGACAACCTATTTTCATTTCGGACGACCATATCCTGTCTCTTGGTTGTCCGATGGACAACCAAGCAAAAAAGACCTTGATTAAAGTTCTCTGCCGTGGGTGTTTGTCATTGTAAAAATGAAAGGGAGAAAAAACTTGGTAAAACCAAACAGAACACTAAACTGTAACTTTTAATAAGGTCATGTACACATTATACTCCTATTTAAGTGAAAATGTTTGATCTATGAGCAGAAAGAAGCTTATGAATGTTGGGTAACCTCTAGATTTTATTAGCAACATTTTTGCTGCTTTACTCCCTGAGCCTTAAATAATCTACTTCAATGAAGAGAATGAGGGAGTTTTATTCACTTAGATCCTGTCAACCTGCCTGACTGAGAACAATTATGATATATAATAAACTTTTTCTATAGATCAATATACTTGTTAAATTACATTTTTTGTCACCACATTGGTACAAAAGATGTATGGGG
>NW_013952708.1:504136-509624 GCF_001266775.1 Austrofundulus limnaeus | reverse complement strand
ACCTGAAATTTACTGTTTATGTCAACTCTGAGTGGAATTTTATGCCGTTAATATAACTTGTGTCATTTATCCATATAATAATTTTAATAAATGTTTGTATGTTTATTCTGTTCATATATCTAAAATAAATTACTTTATTTTGAGAAATCTGACCAGGTCACAAGTTTTCATTTTTCACTTCATGATCAGAGGGTATTTCATTATTTCCTGATTTCATTTTGCAAGATCTTGCTGGATTATGTTGTGAAGGTTAGGCTGGTCCTAATTTCATAGGGTAATTCGCTACAATATAATAAACTTCGTCTACAGAGCAATATTAAATTACATGTTTCTTGAGATTCTTTTGGACAACCAAAATGTTTTGCGGACAACCAGGTTTTGTCAACAGGTTGTCCGCTGGACAACCTGAAAAATTTACTTATGTCTACCCCTGAGTGTGTCTACTGCCTCCAACAATTATAGTAATAAAATATAAACAAACTTACAACAATTAGTTAAAAAAAGGAAACCAAGATTTCCTGATGTATTAAAAAAGGCTAAAAAGATTAAAGGCTGCATAAAGGATATCTCCACAATAATACATCATGATCAATAACCATTAAGGAGAGAAACAACATGACACATGTTTCTTACATACAGCACCAAACAGAGGTGTGTCATTATGATTTTATACCTTGCAAAAAAGGTAACCTGTCATTCATCACCCATCCAATATCTGAACACATCTTTCCAAAATTTTATTATCATCCAAAGAAACACAGAAGCCGCATGATTGATATGAGAAATGACTATGTAATTTTGACATGATGTGCAGTAACTGTGATTTACAGCTTGTTAAACAGGGAGTGATGCACGTGTTACAACAGTTATGGCAAAAAAATATATATTTACTACGAAATTCAAATACAAGAAGGGAAAAGTCTGCCCTTTAAAGTAAAATCAGAAGCACTGGTCTACCAAATGGTTCGCTTTATGCTTCTACTTTTAATACTTTTCTGCTGAAAGTATTTTTTACTCTGCAAAAAATGTCCACCTAACAAAGTTTCAAAATCTTATATCCAGCCAAAAAGTCTTTCTAATCTTAAAGAAAAAAATTGTATAGGTCTTCTGGACGGGTTCTTTAATGAAACGTTTCAGAAGACCTATACAATTTTTTTCTTTTTGATTTTTTTACCTGGATTACTGAGATGCATCAGGACATCTTTTTAATCTTGTTTTGAGACTGATTTACTAAACAAGAACTGATTGTGTTAGAATAATAATCTTGTTTTCAAAATGTGTAAGATTATTTGTCTTGTTAGCCTGAAAATTTGACTCAAATTAAGTGAAATTTTTTCTGCCAATGGAGTAAGAAAATTTTACTTGGTAAGATTCTTGAAATATTTGATTTGACTCAATTTTTTCTTATTTCAAGAATCTTACCAAGTAAAATGTTCTTACTCCATTGGCAGAAATCTTTCACTTAATTTGAGTCAAATTTTCAGGCTAACAAGACAAACAATCTTACACATTTCGAAAACAAGATTATTATTCTAACACAATCAGTTCTTGTTTAGTAAATCAGTTGCAAAACAAGATCAAAAAGACTTTTTGGCTGGATATAAGATTTTAAAACTTGGTAAGATGGACAGTTGTTGCAGTGTAGCAGATAGATGTGTTTTTTCCTTCTTAGTGGGGCAATATCTTTGTCTTTGTTTTTATTTCCAGGAAAAATGTCTTGTAAAAGTTTGTTTTGGTCATGTTTATGTTCACAAAATAGCCAAAGTTGATTTCCCAGTATTAGTGCTTAAATCCACACAAGGATGGAAAACAAAACTAAAAGCTATAATTATCTTGAAAAATAAACTTACTGCTGTAGTGTAGAGTTTAAATAGAGTATCAGCTGTACGATGACATTATGACAAGAGAAAGAAAACTATCATCTTGTCCTTCCCTCTGAGATCACCACCCCAAATTTAATGACTGTGTCTTTCCATTCTACACTGCAGACACTACAGTCTCACATGCAGGTTTCGTTTCAGAGTAAAAGAAACTCTGCAGCTGAAAACTTTATCATGTGTTCTTATCAGGATTTAAATCTTGTGGCATTTTATCATTACAATAGTTCAGTCTGTTCTCAAGTTATTTTATTTTGTGTCACTAATATAAAAGGGTAAAAAATTAAAATGGAAAATAAACATCACATGCAATGCAAAAGGAAGTAAACAGAAAAGCTGAGTTTCAGCTAGAGTGACATGGACRTTGCAAAATGGCCTCCTGTTGTGTTTGTAATATGCCACAATAATTTTATCTCATCTGTATTACTCTTTAACAGACTGATCAGGTTCAGCTCTTTGTCAAAGCTCCAAAAAGCTCTCACTGAAGCCATGGGGATCTCGCTGACCTCGTTTGTTTTGGTTCAGATAGAGAAAAAAAAAGCATGCCAGCTTGTCATGGCTCTGAGCAGCTTAGTTTCTTTAAACATACAGTGTGTACGATGGATCAGAATAAATTGATAAGAATGATTTAAAGAAGAAACCAACTTTAACATACAGTTTGCTAGTTTTGGAAATAACCAGCACAGTACAAAGCTCATTAATAATGCAATCAGTGTGCTCAAACATAACCAAACAACATAAAACCCATTTGAAAAGATGTGATGTTTGTAGTTTTATTAGATGTTCAGCTAATACGAACAGGTTTCTGCAGATTTTTCATGTTTTTTAATGTGTTTGTGGTCACAGAAGGCAGCCAATAAAAATAAACACAGAGGTTGTTCCAGAGCCTTTGGGTTTCATTTCACAGGAAACAGGCCACTGGAGCTCCTTTGTGATGGGAGCAACCTCAWGCCCCACCTTCCAGGATCAAATTACATCTCAGTTTTGCAGCCTGTTTCCAGAGCACATGAACACTTGGTACTGCTTATCAGACAATCCCACAAAGCCATAATGTTATGTAAATCGCGTGCTACAACTTGTCACCTGAAAGTGCCACGGGGAAAAAATTCCTGAGCAGTCACCAATCATTTTTTGACAAAATGACTTGTGAGATATGACATCTGTTTGCAGTCTTAACCTTTTCTCTAATATGCATTTACATTTACACATAATGAACTCCATATTAACAAGAGTGAAAACAGGAAGACAAAGGGTTGAAAGGGTTGCTCTGTTCGCACAGCTTCTTAACAGACAAGGCCACATATTCACTTTTTTTGTCTCCAACAGCAGAAGCACTCTTGACTAAAAAACAGTTTAAAAAGCACAATATTTACATGAATACATTTTATACAGGCTTTAATTATTTCTTTAAAGACAATACTAATTTCTGAAACTAAAATATGAGGTAGTGCAAGAAAACTTCTCTAATTATTTAAAATAATATAAACAATTGGTCATTTTTGAGGTTTTCTATAAACTGAATCAATTTTAGAGTGAAACATAATACAGTATAAATGTGTTAACTTACAATTTGACTTAATGGACCGACTCATCTGGATCACTTGTGGTGAAAAATGTGTTGTTTTAAGATGCATGTATTTTTTYTAACAATAAGATGATATATCTTAACATGGTAGGATGTACAAAAACTTATTTGTTTCAGTTTCTTCTGCAGACTGATGAGCCAATTCCTGCTTTTGAAATGCTGCTAGCAGACTTGCTGCAGTTCCATTTGCAGATGTTTTTGCATGAGTCAAAACCACGAGCTTTGAGGCCTGGCGTGAGTAGTTTTAACTTGAGTCCAGTTTTTCAAATACAGTTGGACCACAATGAAAGTGGTACGTAAAATTTATACACAGCTGCAATTACCTATCATATAAATTACACCTCATGACAAACGTAAACTACTTTCCCCCAACAGAATCATCTGCTTTTCAACAGAGGTTTATGACTGTAGTGCCATACAAGGATAGGTCACGTTTTATGTACAAAAATGATAGCAAGCTAGCAGACAATAACAACCTGTGCAACACTGTTTACAACCCACATTTAAACATAACGCATTGTGTTGTGCTCCTGKTGCTTTACACAAGGAGACACGCGACATCTCTTCCTCCTCGTCTTTCACAAGTTTACTATGACAAGTAATAATAAAAACATTAAAAAAGTAAAGTTACCCTAGAGTGTCAAGTTCAAATTTTAGTCAGTTTTTTAAAAGTGACAACAAAATGCTGTTTAGTCATAAAAGTCTGGAGAGACTGATGTCCCACTAAAACCTTAACATTCCTGTACAGTCTCTGTAGAAAAACAGCGCAACACCTTCCCCGGGAGGGACATTTTGGTCCTTGGGTGGTTCAAAAAAAGGTGGAGAACTAAAAAGGAATGAAGTACGGCTGGTCTGAATGTTTAAAAGAAGGAAGATGAAAGTCAGTYTCATAAAACTTTAAGTAGACAACAATTAACACTAACAAACAAGAGGTGTTGAAACACCTGCAGGTGAATTTGGGCCAACCTTGGGTGAAATCAAAATTAAGGGGGTTATCACATCAATGTGAACATTTCTTACTGGTTGTTCGGCTCCTTGAGACAACATTTGTGTCATCATGAATTTCTCGCGTGATAGACTTTTAGAAAAATCACTAGTTTTCTGCAACACCTGAAATGTGACTGCTGACAGCTGCACTGACCTGCATCGCAGTAAAAAGATCAGACTAGTTATGATTAAAAACTTTGGACTATATTTATTCATATCGAGCTCTGACACCAAGACCACAGAGACTTTTTTTTTAGCTCAGACAGCCTCTACAACAAAAAAGGTGCTTCCACGAGCAGCAGTGTTATGTGACACTCCTGTGTCCATAGAAACTCTACATATATGAAGAAGAGCTCGTAAACAGCCTGTGTTACTCTCTGCTTGGGGAAATGAGAACAAACATGACAATAATAGGTGTCCATGCCTCACAGATGACCTATTCATTAATCTTTCATCAATGAACTGATCAGGTGTGCCAATTGTTGACCAAAGTCAAAACAGCTCCAGTTACAAAGAAATCCACACGCTGCTGATTACAAGTGATAGACACGGCCATGGCTGAGTGATGCAACAGGCTGCTGTGTTCAAACAGGGACAGCTTACTCTAAATATGAGACAGTAAGTACCAGGATGATAACAAGTGAATGTAAAAGGTGTTTTGAAAGTGGAGAGCTCGAAATTATTCACATTATTTGACCAACAGTCGTAAATCGGACACTAATATTAAAAACCATTTCCGCCATTTTTCAAAACCAAGATTATCTGTCATTCAGAACAAAAACGATGACTACAAACAAGAATCAAAACAATAAACTAAAAACCATTTTTACCAGTTGACAAATGTTATTTATACGTGTAGAAATTGAGGTCAGTTTGAGGATATCCCCTGAAACTGTACTTATAGTAATTATCTAAATGCAGCACGATGGCTTCCACCTCTGGTCACTTGTGATCAACCAGAATCCAGTGTTTCCCCTAGGAAATTGGTCTGGGGGGGGGGCTACTTGTTTTATAAAAACATAAATTTACGTGACTCACC
>NW_013952708.1:501418-502904 GCF_001266775.1 Austrofundulus limnaeus | reverse complement strand
AAAAATATATTTTTACTGTTTTTTTAACCAAACCGACAAGTTTCTCCAGTGAAATGATTGTGTAATTTGAAGGCATTGAAACACCTGGTTAAATTTAGAAGGTATTATGATTAACTACAAACATCTGAAGCTGACTCAGAGAACTCTGTGATTTTACCAGTGGACATTATTAAACCTAACTCACGTTCTGTGAGTACACTGTAGTCTCTAAAGCTGTGAGGATAAACATGCCACTATACTCACAAGATTGAAACAATTTTGTGTTAAATGGCAAACGTGTCCAGAAAAAGATATTTTTTTCAACATATTTGTTGTCACTGGAAATGTAGYAGCTTGAGAACATGTGCAACCAAATGAGCATGGCTTGATGTTCTGAGTGATTATCGTTCAAAAGTTCAGACAGTCTCCGTGTGATTAAAAAGAAGCTACTTTCTGTGTCATGTCAGCTGGCTGAACTTGATGACCAGGAAGCATTCTTCACTAGCCAGGAAAAAGATCAAAACGCACATTCTTCGATACACACTGTGAGGCTATGTTATGAACAGTTGCCCACCTGAGCCATCCAGAAGGAGTCAGTTTCACCTACAGTTTAGAATAGAATAGAAATAGCCTTTATTTTCCCACAGAGGGGAAATTCAGGTGTCACAGCAGCATCTGTACAGAGGTTCACACACTAGTTACTTCACAAACTATAGACAGTACACAAAAAACAAAATTAACATTAACTAGCCATGATACGACTACTAATAATAAAAAATATAATATAAAGAATTGTGCAAGAATAAAAAAGATGTGTTTTGATTTAGAGACAATAGACTATCAGAATCTGACATTTTGAATCAGAATGCCTATTTTCAGTGCAAAATAATCTCAACAGACTATTAACTGCAAAGTGTAACAGTGCAGACAATAAACACAGATGTGCAATTACAGCTGAATTATTTAAAAAGGTTAAAATGGGTGATAACAGAGAAACTGATTGCTCAAATTAGTAATATAAATGAGTAGTAGTGCAAATGATTGTTCAGATGAGTAATGACAATGAACAGTAACAGTACAAATGACTGTGCAGCAGCAGGTGTGTAAACACTTATTGTGATTTTTGGGTGTGGTGCTGGTTAGAGTCTTTTTACTAGAACTGGCTGAAAGAGCAGAGGAAAAAAGACAGGAGAGTGTGACATCACTGTCTGAAGTTGTTGGTTGGATCAACCAGTTCCTTTTCAGTCATTTCACTCAGTACAACACACAGTTGTATATGGAACATGCGTGCCCTCGCGCGCCTAGTTGAAGCCACCTCTAATCACTAGGGGTGTAAGAAAATATCGATACACTGAAATATCGCGATATTTCATTTCCCCGATACTGTATCGATATTCTAAAGCCCTGTATCGATTTTTTATTAAGGTTTGAAATGTCAACTTTCCTGCCAGCCGTTCATTTTTTATGTTGTAGTTCAGCCTCTGACCACTAGTTGGCAGCAGTGAGC
>NW_013952708.1:497633-500458 GCF_001266775.1 Austrofundulus limnaeus | reverse complement strand
GTATCGTGACCCCTCTGTCATGATATGTATCGTATCGCCAAATTCTTGCCAATACACAGCCCTACTAATCACGTCTTTAGACCGGTGACGTGGTGACGCTGAACGTCGGGTGACAGGCTCCGCCTTCACCCTACAAGTTCGGAGTCACCAGCATCATTACTCAGTTCTATCACCCTTCACCTCGCGATAGTCACCTCTAAACCTGAGCTCACATAGTTGCTACTAGCTAGCTCAGCTTCTAAGGTTCTTAGGCTAGCTTTACTGGTGCTAACCACGTTACCTGCTGGTTCGTGTGTCTGCTGCTCGACGCTACTTAAGTGACCTTTATTTTCTGCTGAAAATCTGTTTTGTGGTTCACGATGAGCACAAAACCACCTCCGAAGAAGCCGAAGTCTTCTGTTCGCCCCTGTCCTCAGGGGTGTGGCTTTAAGCTTCATGAGAAGAACCAGCATGAGGCCTGCCTAGGAATCATTCACGCTCGACGGGCGCTTGTGGAGCCCGAGTCCTGCCGGGCCTGTGCCGGACTTTTTCGCGTCCGACACTGGTGACTCCGAACTTATAGGGTGAAGGCGGAGCCTGTCACCCGACGTTCAACGTCACCACGTCACCGGTCTAAAGACGTGATTAGAAGTGGGTTCAGCCAGGCGCGCGAGGGCGCGCGTGTCCCACATACAACTGTGTGTTGTACTTCGTTCCATTCCTTCAAGGAACCGTGGTTATATTCATAACCTTACGTTTTAAATATGGAGGTTCAGCCACAAAGTCCGTCTTAATGCTGGGTGTAAAATCTCTTTAAGATAGCAGCAATAATAAGGAAAAAATCAGACACAAAAGCTTCATTAGTGATGGGTTAACCAAGTTTTTCATTAACTTCTAGGAAATGTTCCCTTTTCTCATTTCATCAAATGCAGATTTTCTTCAAAAGCAGCCTAAATCTCATCAACAGCAGTGTCTCCCTTAGCCTTATCCAAGGGGGCACACAGACAGAAATCAGGGACCAGCACTCAACAGGATGCAGGAAGAAGCTGCCACAAGCAGTTTTTACTGTTAACCTCAATAAAATTAAAACAAGTACATTTGCTTAAATACCCACAGAATTAGTATTTAACAGCTAATAGGTGATTGTGAAACAGTCAACATGACGTGTCATGGTGATAATTGGTCTGTGAGGACGAACTCTGCAAAGCAGAGAAGCTTCAATTTGTTTGTTTGTTTTTTTTTTACAAAAAATTGTATGCGGTTTTATTATATTTGGAAAAGAAGTGAGATTTGCCCTTTTTTTTTTTCCTTTGGTTTTTATGCAGCTGCCTAGCACTGACTCGTGATTTTTTTTTCCAAAAACAAAACATTTCTCCTAAAATCATGTGCAACTGAATAGCCATTTTTTATAAAATAAAAACTTTCACAGAATTTGTTTGATTAAAGTAAACAAAGCATGCAGAATATTTTGCTGAGTAATAAAACAACAGAGGTGTCAGCCTGCAGACTGGACTAATACCTCACAGAAAGCTAGAGTCAATCTGGACTCACACCTGACAAAAGGATAGAGAAGGCCCACTCCAATAACTGGCAGGAGGTTAAAGACAGACTAAACCAGACCAACATCTGAGGTAAGTTTGACAGAACAGAGACATTGTTGCTGTATTACATTATACTCCAGTTTGAACTTGAATTGCAAAGGTCCAAATGTCTTGAAAAGGGAAACAAACTGGCTAAAATAAAGTAGAAAATAATGTTAATTTAAAAAATCTATTGCCTAATGGATGATGTATTGCCTCTGATGGCTGATGTATTCATCCAGTCACCCAACCCTAATTGAAGGCTTACCCTTAAACTCCAAGATCAAGAAAAAAAAAGCTTAAATGTTGGTTAGGATAATCAGGTCTACAGTCAGGGGCTGAGCTAGAAAATTATTTCTGGGGTGGCAAAAGGGGTGAATAGATAAATAGCTAGTATTAAAATGCTAAACTTCGTTTTGCTACTTGTAAATTCTAAAATTGTAAAAATTCGAGAATTGCGCCGCTCAGAGTGGCAGCATATTGTTGTTTGTTCCTGCCTTTCTGGGGGAAAAGTTACTGTTTTTGGACGGACGTTCCTTTTTGTTTTTGATGCTAGGCAGCTGGATTTATTTTTTGCCAATAATTTTTATACCTTGCTCTTTGTTATGATGCACATCTATCTAATTTCCCTCTGGGATCAATTAAGTATTTTTGAATTGAATTRAATTGTATTTTATTTTTTCCAGTTGTTTAGTCTTTGTTTGTTTGTTTGTTTGTCTTTTTGTCACAAATTATTTTTGAACAACTGCAAAACAAATATTTCAGGCAAAGTTTTATCTAACATGACCACAAAGTAGATGCTTTATTTAAAAAAAAATGCTCATCAAGTGTCAATAGCTGAACTACGCTTCTGTTCTGATGCTTTCTAAAAGGCAAATTCTTAAAGATCGTCTTTAAAAGACAGTTTTCCATTAGTGAAAATTTTTGTGACAACGTGACATGACAAGCATAGCTTCAGGTGAATACCATGGGCACACCTTTTTTTCTTTGCCTAGTTAGGGCAACAGCAGTTTTTATAAAGCCACCTTAGTAATATTGGAATTTAATTACATCTGTGCAATTTAAACCCTCAAATATTAGTTTTACAAAGAATTTGTATTTGTCTGTTTCACAGAATGTTGTGACCTTTGTATTAATTTGACAATGATTGACAACTTCACACAAAGTACATTACCAAATGAACAGAGGCAATATCAACTGGAAAAAATAACAGATAAAACAGATTAATGCTTTCATAATTATCACTTTTCTACAGTATATATATAT
>NW_013952708.1:495613-497413 GCF_001266775.1 Austrofundulus limnaeus | reverse complement strand
TATTTCGGCTTTACAATAAAAACATACAACACAGCTCAACTTAACGGAAAAGGGCCACAGTTCTCCCAGGCTACAGACTTCCTGTGTCAATGTTAAGAATTAAAAAAACAAAACCTAACTAGCTCCTTTAGAAAATAAAGTGGTAACACTCCCTTAAAGCTCTGAACGTGATTGGACAGAAAAGAGAGAAGGGGCTAGGATTTGTCTCTCAAGAGGGCTGTCTTTGTCTTGGGAAACGTGAGGCTGTGCGGTGCATACAAACATTGATCCACTGCCATCATGAGCAGGGCTGCTTGGACCTTACCAGTTCCAAAAAGACTGGAACTCATGCCTCTCCAGCCAACCCACATTGCCAAATATAGAGTACAAACTGTTCTGTGGACAGTGTATTTTACAAACATACTCACAGAGTCAATCTTTAGCTACTTGTAAATATTAAATGCAACAGGACTTTGCAAGTTTTTGTGCACAAATTCCTCAAGCCACATAATCTACGAGATAAGAAATAAAAATTATCTCTCCTGCATTAAATACAGTCCAACAAGAACAAATGGAAAGCTACGTGGTTATATTTACCCAACTTAAAGAGTTGGTGTTACACTGCCTTGCATGCTTGTTCTTTCACTCAATGTTTTGTGCAACACGTTTATCAAGTACAAATGTACACTCACTTCCAAATATCAATAAAGTTCTCTATGATACTGCCAAGCTCCACTCCCAATTTATCATTCAACACTCTGCCAAACTTGTAATCTTCGAGGCGAAGTGGAGCAAACTTGAGAGATTTTGTAGCTGTGGTAATTTATTTCACCAAGTTGTCTGTTGATGCAAAGTGTGGAAATGAGAGTTTGATTCACGTCTAAAAATATCACTTTCAGACTCCACAAAGGCAGCTTTTATATTCACACAAGTACTATAGATCTTCTCTGGATCGTACTAAAACAACGCTGTAAGCCTTAAACCACAGTGACAAAACCATTTGCCAGAATATGGTTAAACAGAAGGCTCTCTGTCGTGGCTGAGTGTGATGCCAGCTGTTAGCTGAAGGCTCTGGTATTAGCAGAGCTTATCACTAAGGAATGTCCTTACGCAAACACAGAGCTCCCATATTACTAAAAATTAGGATCAGCCAAAGACTGAACTCCACACTTGTGTTCTGAGAGAAGAGAGAAAACAATTTTTGCTCCCAGAAGACTCTTTGATACAGGGCCACACCCAATAAAACCTTTCACTTCTCATGTAATAACTGCTCAGATGTGTGAGAAGTTAATAAATACCTTAAGCATCTTGCTACACCAAGAATTTATCTGACCAAATGGTCAGTGGCCTTTTTTTCCCAGCTAATACCATTTTTTACTTTGTTGACCGATCTTCCACACTTTTGCTAACTAAAATAAAATTCAGTCAACTCCCAGTAGGGTTGGGCAATATTGGCAAAAAAAATTAATCATGATTAATTGGGGTATTTAGCCGATAACGATTAATTTGACGATTAATCCCCTGGAGTCCCTGGATGCCTTTATATCCTAGTCACATGAATAATATAAATAGAAAGATTTGCTCTGCATAAAAATCTGTCCCAAATTATGTAAAAATTACAGACTCCAGTCTATACATCAAATTTTAAATTGTGTTGCTAGATAAATAAATTACAGAACTCTTTTTTTATGTTCGTCATATTTGAAGCTGAGAGGAGCAACTAGCGGACTCTGCATGGTGGCATTAACTAGGGCTGTGTATTGGCAAGAATTTGGCGATACGATACATATCATGACAGAGGGGTCACGATACGATATATCC
>NW_013952708.1:484282-495316 GCF_001266775.1 Austrofundulus limnaeus | reverse complement strand
CAGGAAAGTTGACATTTTAAACCTTAATAAAAAAATCGATACAGGGCTTTAGAATATCGATACAGTATCTGGAAATGAAATATCGCGATATTTCAGTGTATCAATATTTTCTTACACCCCTAGCTTAACCGTATTAAATCGTCAAGAGCCAAAAAATAATTRATTGAAAACAATTAATTGCACACGATATGATTATGCTCAACCCTAACTCCCAGTCATTTCTTTATATTTTGACCACAAAGAAACAGACTCTCTAATTGCAGGTGGTCTTGATCAATTGTATTTCAAACATTTACTGTTGGGTGTACTTTTACTTGGACAGAGACAACATTTTCCTAATTTTGGTTCGGTACGTGGTCACCACAACAAATTTTAAACAAAACATTTCAGATGCAGAGCTCGGACATGTGAGGAACTTTTAAAACACAATCCCTTCATTTCAAGGGCTCAAAAGTAATTGGACAAATTAAATATTTAAATCAAACATTTATTTCTAACACTTGGTTGAAAACCCTTTGTTGGCAATGACTGAAGTCTTGAACTCATGGACATTATGAAACGCTGTTTCCTCTTTTTTTATTGCTTTGCCAGGCTTCACTGCAGAAGTTTTCAGTTGCTGTTTGTGGGTCTTTCTGACGTTTAGTCTTTAACAAGCGAAATTCTGCTCAACTGGGTTGAGATCAGGTTGACTTGGTCATTCAAAAATAGTCCACTTATTAGCTTTAATTAATTCCTGGGTTGCTTTGGTTTTATGTGTAGGGTCATTGGTYCAGCAAAGTCCAGTCTAACCTTTTTATTCTTGAGGCTTATGGGTGACTTGCACCGTGCAGTGAACCCTGTTTTTAACTTTCACGCGGTCTTCTCTTTTTGGAGGATTTGGATATTGATACGCGTACCTCCTGGAGAGTGTTGTTCACYTGGCTGGCTGTTGTAGATGGGTATCTCTTCACCATGGAAAGGATTCTGCGTGTTGTTGTCTTCCATGAGTTCACAAGTGCTTGCTTTTTTTCTCAGGATGTACCAAACTGAAGATTATGCCTCTCTATAGCAATTTCTCTTAGTGCTGTACCAAACGATTATTTTCTAATCGATTAATCGAACGATTATTTTTTCGATTAATCGATTATTCTAACAACAAATCTATAAGTTATTCTGATGTGAGTGCACTGGATATTTAAAATGTTTTCATCAAATTAACAAGAACAGTTCATTAATATTGTAATATTTTCTGTAATAGTTTTTTCATGGACACAAAATATGCACTCTAGAGTCAATTCTAACAAAAAGCTTAAAAGATTTAACATCAATATAAAATCTCAACCAAAGCATATAAAATTCAAGTAAAAGAAATATAGTGCAAGATGTTAACAATCTAACAAATGAACTAAATCATGCAAAATTCAAGTCACTCTGGAAAAAACTATAATAAACATTTATTTATTATTTTTTATTTAACATATTTCTCAATATATAAAAATTAACAAAATATCAAGACAACATCCAACTCTTTGTATTGTAACATCAGTTGTGTAACTTATTTCTTTAAGGTGAAAACTGTTGAAAACAACAAGACTGTTTTGTCTTATTACACAAATTAAAATCCAGCTCCACCACGTGTTTCTATTGATGTCATTTCCCCACTAGAAAAATGTGTGATGGAGGTCCATGGAAGGCAAATAAGTTTAAATCAAATAAACAAAAGAGGATGCAGTTAAAATAAATAAAAGGTATTTAAGCTACGTTTTGAACATCCAGAACACGTCCAACACTTGTTGGCTGCTTGTGCTCTTTAGGTCAGACGTGTGTCGGGAAGCTCCTCTGTTGTTTGAGATGCTGGGGGAACCGTCTGATGGGGGAACGCAGCTCGACTTAACACCGGTCTCTGTTTAATGGTGGATGAAATAAAGAAAGTGGTGGTACTTTATTTACTTTGAGCAAGCGAACGTCGTGCTCACAAGACAATTAGCCCACCAGATAATTCAGAGGCGATCTGTTCGGTAAATTTTACTCCAGGAGCTGTGAGGTTTGTTTTCAAACTTCAGACTGAACTGAAGCAGCGGCTGCTGACGTCATTACACTCTTGCGCGATGCTGCGTTCAGGACAAGCATGAAAAACTCACCACTCTTATGCCAATACGGTCGCAATGATGCATTTAGATACCGAAATGGAATTGCATGAACATTCACRTGGTGGTTATGTAATACAGCGAATCGATAATAAAAAATCTGCGTCGACAAATTTACATAATCGATGTCATCGATTATTTCAACTAATCAGTGCAGCCCTACTTGTGACGTCCATGGCCTACCCCAGTTACCACTGCTGTGCATGTGTGTCAATGACAGAAAGGCAGATGTGGCAGTGGAAGGTGTCAAAGCAGTTTGGAGAGAAAAACAAAGTAAACAACAAAAAAAAAAAMGATTAATCGATTATTAAATTAGTCATCCATTACTTTAATAATCGATTAGTTGTCGATTAATCGCTTAATCGTAGCAGCCCTAATTTCTCTGATAGGTTTTTTCAGTGTTCGCAGCTTACGGATGGCTTGTTTCACCTGCATGGAGAGCTCCCACGTTTTCCTCAGTAAAATTTTCCAAACGGAAGCACCACACCTCAAACCAACTCCAGGCTTTTTTTATAGTTTAAATAAAAAAGACATAATGAAGGAACTGCCTACTGCCCATGAAATAGCCTTTGAGTCAATAGTCCAATTACTTTTGGTCCCTTAAAAGCAGATATCTGGATATCTTCAAACAAAAGCTGAAAATCTGGACTTTGTCTATGTCCGTTAAATAACTATAACTAGAATATATTTCAGTAAACAGGTCTTTGTGTCAGTGTCCAAAATAGATATAGACCTAACTGTAGGAGATCTTTAAAAAAATATTTTAGCCCAGTCATCTTAGCAAAACAGTTTGGCAACCTCTTACAAGAAGCATCACCAAAGAGAAAGAGCATTTGTAAGATTTACGTCTCTTTTGTTGTTTGCTTTCACACCATCAGAAGAACCTTGTGACCATCTAACATTTGGCTAAAGGTCAGAGTAGCCATGTCACTCCAACGCACAACATTCACCAAAACAAGAGTCGCCTACATCACAGTCAGAGCTACTTGTTGTGCATCAAAGAATGTTAATATTACAACAAAATTGGATAGAAGATGCATGTTTTCAGGTGACAAATATGAAACAAAGAAAAGTAATAGACTGTGGCACCCACAACAGATTTGCTTTACAATACAGAGGCCGAGGGCCAATTTACATGGAGGTGGTTTTCAGTAAAAAGCATTTATATTGCAGAGTACATGACAACAGCAATCTGATTTTCAGACACTCCCTGTTGCATATCAAAGAAAGTCTCAACACGTGACAATTGCACATGTGCATAGAGTGGAGGCTGTTGAGAAACCCCTGCAGAGATGTGAAATCTGTGCAATCTACCTACTTTCATTAGCACAAGAAAATGTGGATACAGTACAAATGTATTTTTAAGTGGGACAAATAAACTTCCTTATGCCTTTAAATCAGACCAATGATACTTAAGGCCTCTTTATACTTCCTCTGACCAGCAGACATCGGCTCAGATTGTCGCAGTTTCATGACGAAAATTACGTCACCGTGCTCTCAGCGTTGACTCCGGCCACCCCTTCTTGTCACACCCTGCCGGCAGAACATTTTCCCCCCTACTGCTAAGAAGTTTTTATGTGTGATTGGTCAGACATTTTTGGGCATGCGTGTTTATGCTGAAAGCGATCAGACGCTAGATTTTGCTCCAACTACTTGCTTCCTGAACGTGATTGTTGTAACAAGAAACAGACATTTAAACGGCCAAAAACTTACGAGTGGAGTTAAAAACGATGTTTTGTACAGAAGAGTCCATGTGGAGCGTTAGCTCTGAGGACAAATAACGGCAGATCTAACCGAGACAGATTTGAGTTTGTTTTTATGTTTTTTCACAGAGTGTAGACTCCAGTAGGAAGGAACCTCGTGCGGTGACGCGTACCGCAGTGGGAGGGGCTTCCCAGGAGCTCGGCACAGTGTGTCTCAGGAACTATGAAAAGTGTGTGCGAAAACAAATGCCAAACAACCACGTGACCACGCGCTGACTGAGTACGTGGAAGCCTTTAGACACTTGTAGATACTGTCGTGCTAATAAAAGCTCCTACTATGAAGCTGGAGATAAATAACGATTGTAGAAAAGGCAGTTATAAGAACTGATCTGCCACAGTTCCTGCAGTACAAAAGAGAATAGGAACTGAATTAAATTGTTTTAAGAACGGTAAAAAGGTTCGTGCTGTCCAGAAGCACTCAGTTACAGATTTTATTTTAGAAATTTTGTCAACTAACACTAAGCTACAAATTATTTTAAGCATAAATGGTATATATTTCTCATAATGTTTGTAAAAAAAAAAATCCCTTCTATAAGCAATATAATGAAATGATGTTCTGTCTCACTGTAAAGAACGTGTCCTTCTGGAGTTTTCAACTGTATGAGCTCAGTTCGTTTAGCATTTCACATCAACAGCGCTGGGAATTTAGAAAAATCACTATTTTGTGAAAAATAAAACAATGTCTTTTTCAAATGCTACCAACGTATGTAAAAGTGTCTTTCAATATGTGTTTGATATTTATAAGATTTGGTGCRATAGTTTGCGACAATAATCCTACATTAAGACTAAATCGTCATGCTCAGTATTCAATTATTCTCTTATTATTACATTCTTGATTTATAATTAAATGAAATATAGTAATAATTTGATTATTACGGTATTATGAGAGAGGGGAACAGACTAGCTGGAACATAACCCAAATATTTTACAAACTACCCAATATAAATCGAATGTTACTTTCTCTGGATGCTAAGATGTTACAAAAATAGAATTCAGGACTTGTATGTTCCTAACATTAGGAGCCATTGATTGTTTTTGCAAATTACTGCGTCAATAAGGTCTAATGATTTGTTTATTTTCAGCCAACGTAAACTCTGAGTGGCAGCACTGATTATTGGGATAAAAATGGCATCAAGGTGCAAAGCTGTGTCCAGTTCATATCACTAACACAGTTGATGGATAAACCATAAACACAGAGCTGTGAAGAACCAGGATTGTCACAGCATGGAGACACAGGTGTTAAAGAGCAACGCCAGATGTTTTTTTTTTTTATTTATTTTGATTGAATGAGTTTTTAAAGTGCAGAACAACAGGCATACAACTGCCCCAAGGCCCATCCTCACATGCAATTATCAAGGTTACCCTACATATAATGACTTCAAATTCTACTCATCCACTTAGATAACTAATCCATGGTTGTTTTCCTACAAAGAAAACATTGAATTTTAAAATATAAAAAGGAACCAAACATGGACTCAGGACTCAACCATGACCTTTTAAGGAGTGAATTCTCCACAGTCTCCCTACCTACTATAACTTCAACAGTGGGCTGACAAAATATGAACTACTGTTTCAACTTCCATCTCCCAAATTTCTTTAGCACAGAAAATATGCACTTCCACTGTTTATATTACAGATGTGCATCTGTTGACTCATTGGGTGAAAGGAGCACAGTGAGTGGGGAGGGGCTGAATACCTCAGTGTTTAAATGGACAAAYTCACAGTCATCCCACTTATAATTTCCTCTCAGTGTCAACACTCACATTAGAGGTTCACCCTACTGGATATCAAACAATAAAAAATGATTCCACTGGTTATAATAGAGCAAACAAATCTGAATATCTTACCCCACAACTCCTTCGGAGTAGTTCCTGACTTTCCACGGAGTGCCCGTGTAACCTTCATATCTGTCCGTGTTGGACCCGCAGCCGCTGTTCAAAAGGCTGGAGTTGAATCCGAAAGTGCTAGCTTTATTGTCTCTTTTCCTTTTGTTGGGGTGTCCCTCCGTGAGTCCCCTCCACAGCACCCCGCTGCTCGGCTGTCCCCCTCCGCCGACACCGCCCCTGCTGGAGGCTCGGTTATTATGGTTGCTGTTGCTGTCTAGTGGTATAAAGTCGACTTGTTGTGGTACGTCTCCGTCCCCCATTGAGCTCTCGGTCTCGACGTCTTCACAGTCGGTGCTCGTGTCAAGAAGTGGTCCGTTTGTGCAACTGGGGACGGGTCCCGACGCCCCGCTGCTGACGATCGCTTTCAGGCTCGGCGTGCTCTGAGGTCCGATGCTGTAGCTATTATTTACGTTCAAGTACCCGAACCCTTGGGTCGTCTCCCAGATCTGCATCCACAGGTTGTTAGCGGGTCCAAGTTGTTCTGGCTGAAACCAGGCGATTCTCGGATCCATCAAACGACGCTGTAGGCAAACGCCGTCCCACCACCACCCCACCACTAAGCGACGCTTAGCTCCTGTGCTGCTAGCTAATATTAGCTAGCTTCGCTACCTCTGCTAGCTCAGGTTCACCACTGTCCGTTACTTCTAGAACATGGTTAAAAATAAACAAACGCTGCTACAATGGCCGTACGTGAAATTAACAACTAAACCCATAGACAGAAAACTAACAATTACGTACGAGTCAGGTCGTAAAAAGGATAAAACAATGAACTCAAACTTGCTGTAGAACACTGTAGAAACGTGCAGCGGATTGACATCCAAGTGTCTCTGACCCTTTCCCGGCAAATGCGCATGCGCGGACTGAGTGAAAAGGGGGCGGGGACATAGCTGTTACGCAAGCGACAGTTGGTTTATTTGTTACATAACAAGCTCTGATTTAATATTCGATTAACCTATAGAAAACGTACAACCCTTTTAAAATATTAAATTTTTGGCCTAAATCTAAAATGTACTGAAACTGACTTAATTAAAATTAAAGTATATATCCCCTAATAAAATAATACAATAAAATGCACTAATTTAAAAATAAATAACTGTACCTCCTGTTGTTTTACATTTAATTGACCTTCATATATATTTTTCCAGTTTCAACAAACTATATATTTTATCTCACCTCTCTCTATATATATATATTTCTGCTTTACTTGAAGATTAATGTCTCTAGTTTTTTTTTTACACACGTTTTTATTTCCATGTGCCGTTTATAGTTGTTTATACATTTTTGTCTTTTGTTTTTACTTTACTTTATGCATTTCTGTCTCATGCAAATAAGGTGGGCTGCCCTTCCAGGGTAAGCTCCTCTACAATTGGTCAACAGACAGGAAGGAAAAGGATCCATGTGAGGATTGATTGTGCACTCAGAAGAGAAAAATGTAAAAACATATGAAAAAAAAAAGACACAAATCATTTTAATGAATTGATTCTGACACAGTACACTAAAATGAACTGTTGATCCTATCACTAGTTGCAAAACTGATGCAACACAGGCATGCACAATCGATCACCTTTAAACACATGGATTACATCATAGATCACAATTCTATGACCATTTCATAAAAATGTATTTAGCCAATATACATAAGAAGTTTCTTTCCCCCAGCAAGTTCAATAAATCTCACTTTTTGTAAGCTACTTTTTAACATGTGTTGTTTTATTCCAGACAAATAGAAAGATTAATATTTTTAGGATTCAGTTTATTAGCAAACAATTACATTTTTGGTGAATTGCTTACTTCACCATAATCCACAAAAAACTCAAAAATTGATTAATTTTAAGAATAATTTTTTAGGTCATTATTTGTACTGTACCTTCAGGAACTTTGAATTATGTTTGCTTTTATTAACAAACTTTAAAAATCATTTTCAACAACAGCATTTACATCCTGTTAAGAGTTCCTGAAATAACTTTCACTTTTGTGAAAAATAAACTTTTTAAAATTGAGTTGGGAAAAACTGACACAGAACACCATATTTTTGTGCGCCTCATTTCTCCAAAAAGTGACAACTTACATGTAAAAGGTTAATGAAATAAGGGGTTTTTGTCCAGGACTGATCCTTTTTGCACAAAAACAAAGCATCAATGTAAATCCAAACACTAGAGAACATGAGTACTTATGAGAAAAGTTGAAGTTTGTTCACCTGATTTAGTTGTTTCACTTGATAATGTTGAAATTTCATTAAAATATACAAAAGTCTGGGTCATTGTTAGATAAATGCACGAACTACGGACTAAAACCTCTCTGTCTTAAACTTCAACATTGTTAAARAAAAATTGTAAACCATTATTTAAAGTAAATAATCATAAATAATTGACTGCAACACAGTCATTTTTTGCCCCATACTGTGTTAGACACACTTTTAAAGTGATCACAGTGAGAAAAACACAAAGTCTTTATTTTTTCACCATCTTTTCCAGGTAAGAAATAAATCTTCTCAGGTTGATTTTGATGTTGTCCAGCACACAGAGCTGCTGAGGGCTGTATTTTCCTTTTCCTTCTTTACGTATCTGATTAAAAAAAGAAAGTGAAAGTTAGTCATAAAGACATTTAGAGAAAAGAAACTACAAAAAATCATGTATTTTCTTCCACAGGAAGACAAAAATATTAATTCCAAAGCGATTATTATTAAACACGAGTTCATTTTAACCACCTTAGTCTTGAAGACTGGCTGAAGTGCCTTAAGCGCTGGCAGTAAACCAATGTTTTTAGCAGCTAACTTTGCCTCCTCTCCATCCGCAAACACATCAAACAAAGCATCAAGAGCTTCTCCATTCACGACCAGGTCTGCATCCTTTGTGGCAACTTGAAGTAAGGCGTTCCCGATCAGCTGGAAGAGAGAAAGGTTTTAGAAAAGGAGCCAACATTAAATGAGAAGTGGAGACAAAAAAAAAATTGTACCTGAAGGATTTCTGCTGAATCTTTTTCTTTAGCTAAAGTGCTTCCAGTGATGCCCAGGATGGCGACGGCATTGACCCTGACACTGATGACATCGCAGCGTGTTGCTGCTTCACTCAGGCTCATCAGCTGCTGAGGAGTCATGCACTGAAAAAGAGAAAAAGTGAATGTAAATAACAGTGGTGGGCACAGCTAACCACTCATCTGCGAAACAAGAATCTTAGCATCGCTAACATTAGAGCACTAAACAAGTAGAAGCTAATGCTAACTGCTAAGACGACAGTCATCTCCTTCCAGCTGAAGACTGGTGGTAAGACTGAGACAAACCTGTTGTTAGTTTTCTATTGGTTTAATTTGAAGGTTGGTTTGTGTAAGTAAATATTACTGAATTTATTTATTTTTTGATGCTCTTAATTTGAAGTTTAGCTCCTAAAGATGCTACATGCTACACACATGGTGCCTGACACATTTAGCGCTGCTTGTAAGATGGGATAGTTTTTATTTAATTTGGAATAAATGGCATCAAAACAGTTTAACACTTTTTTTGTGGACTTAAAATTAGCATTAACTAATTTAGCAGTAGCTAATTGGTCTGCTAACAGGTTTTCAAAGTTAGCAAAAAAGCTAATCAGTAAATGAGAAGTTAACCATTAGCGGAGCTGTGCATAGCACTGGTAAATATGGTTAAAGGTGACAGAAAGAGAACCTAAAGTGTGTCTTAAAATTAAGTCCAGTCCCTGTGAAACAATAACATATTTCTGCAGTATAAAACATTTTCTTCTTTTGTGAAGACACAGGAAGATTTATCAGTGATGCTACATAGGTTTTAAATGTATTCTGTACCTGGGCAATGTTTTTGGAGGCAATCATCTGCAGGAGAGACCGCATGGCACTAATGACTGCCTCAAAAAACTCTACATCCTTGGGCATCTCTGAAGCACAAGAAAATAATAATTTTACACATCTAGTTTTGGTTTTTTACATTTCATCAAGAAAATAATACAATATCAAAGAAATACATAGATAATACAAAGATTCCACAAAAATATTAGACCTTCAGCCCCGAAGACCAGCGTGGACAGGTGCTGCGCTGCTCCCTGCAGGGCTGCTGCTCCACCCAGAGACTCAGCATCCATAGTGGACAGGATGCTGTGGAGGCACGTCAGCGCTCGGGACTGAACACGCTGCATCCTAAACAAAGATCAGGCACCTTTTTGCAAGTGTATTGGCTGAAATATTAAAACAGGCAATAATACAATTTTTTGGTTTGACACTGAAGTTCAAGGGAGCCTGAGAGGTTTAGAGAAATACCTCTTAGTCAGGCCTCTCCAGGACGGATCCTCTTGACACACATTAATGGCTTCCTGTCTGGGGAATCCTGTCTTTTTGAGAACCTTGAGTCAAATGGGGAAAAAAAATAAACATATAACATTTTTTTTTACCAAACCGTGTGATTATACAAGTATGAAAGAGATCTCTCTATAATCAAAAACAGGTAAGAAACACAATCTGTTCTGCCCTGAGGGTGAAGTTAGGTGGGGCTTTCTGCATAATCAAACATTTTAGGTTTATAACTACAGTTTATGTAAGACAACTGTTGAACTATTTCTTATGATTGTCAAAGTTCTCTGTTGTGATAAGATAAGAAATGACAGAAAGCAGATTGATTTTTGCCTTTTCTGGAATGCTGTGGTTGATCAAAGCTCCTTGAACCTCAGCTGACAAACACAGAGGAGACATCAGATTGCAGACTCCATCACAGAGGCCATCAGGACCCAGGTCGCTCTCATCGCTGCTCGATTCCTCCTCCCACTCATCATCAGAAGGGTCTGAACAGAACCGCAGGGACACAAATTAGGAATGGTGCAGATTATTTCCGCACGCTTAGATGCATTTCACTAATTTTTCTGCTGTAAAGGCCTTTTTTCAAAGTGACAAACGCGTACTTGGTAGATCTGTCAGAGGAAATAAAGTAGATGGAGAGGGCCCTGGGGTCAGCACTACTGTCTGTGCCCTCAACACTCACCGTCAGAGCAGCACATGTTGACAATGATCTCTAAGGACGTTTGCTGGGCTGTCAGCAAGGTCACCGCTTCCCGCAGCTCCTCCTTACCCCTCTGGACATAAACAAACAGCCGTGTGAGTCAACATCCTACCAAAACAATGACTTTTAGCACAGTTATCACCCAGTCTRAGTTCAGCTGCTACAGAGAAGCAATTCACTCCTGCTGACGCGCTTGAACGTGTCAGGATGTGCACTTCTGAGCTGCAATGTGGCGACAGCCTGCTTATAAAGTGTCCGTTTGG
>NW_013952708.1:481692-484195 GCF_001266775.1 Austrofundulus limnaeus | reverse complement strand
CACATTCTGTCTAACCCATTAGGTCTGTTTTGGTCCTATCATGACAGACAAATCCTGCAGACAACCTCATTGTGTAACCCACAACATTCAATAAAGAGGAAGTTTGAGAGCATCAACACAATCTTGGGGCTCTGGTGCTGACTGAGCTGAGAGGGACAGCTCTGTCTCGCCGGGCTCCAGTCGAGTCTGGGGACTGTCAGCCCAGTCTCTGGTCCCCAGATGAACCGTGCTGAGTGAGTTCCCGACGTGCCCCTGGCCCTGAACACAGTGGTTTGCCCATGCTGTCAGTCTGGCTCTGCACTTCCAGATGACTCATACGTTGCCTTTTCACCTGGCATCRATGAAAGATAAAGTCCAAAAGAGGATTGTCTCCTTATATAAACATGAGCACACATCATGTCTTACAATTTAAAGGGGACATATCTTGAAAAGTTCACAGTTTCAGCCTGTTTAATACATTTTGTTGTGTACTTGAGAGTCTCTAGGAGTGCAGAAAAGTTGAATTTAGTGCTTCATAAATATCTTTATATTATTTTTGGTCATATTTTCCAACCCATTTAGTTTTCTCTCTTTTATATCAACTTTGTTTTTACTATTATGTCAAATTATGTGTGACAGAACTGCCATATAAAGCCCGGACTTACCAACTACAATTCTGTTGTCTTTATTCTCCTCTGGCTCTGGGTCGGACTCTGGCCCCAACTTGTAAGGCTGGATGGACAAGTCTTCCCTCGTTGACTTATTTTAATTAATTTCTAAATGTTTCCGCGCCTCTATATAGTCGTAAACCCCTCTATCAAAGTAGAATGGACCTGTCTGGAAGCTGAAGGAGAGCGGGGTGTGAAGCGCCTTGTTTGGATTTAAAGAGACAGCATCAAAACGAGCTGATCTGAGACATGACTCAGAAAAGTGGTGAAAGAGGGGCTTGTGGAGTTACAATAGGAATGAATGCAGACCAACTCTTTGTAGTTCCATATGGAACAAATATAGACCTGAACTGAATGATGAAAATGTGAAAAAGAAGGATTTAAAAGTGACGTTTCCTTTAAATTCAGGCAATTTGAGACCCCTCACACGTAATAGTGTTGGTATTTTATCAGTATAAGCTGATAGACATCACTTTTCATGCCTCTCCGGTGCTTATATCCTACCAAAATTAGGAAAATGTTGTCTCTGCACATATAGATATGGACCTAACTGTATAAACATAAATTAATGCTGCTCACAACTATTTTTTCTTTGGACTTTTTAGACTGTATTTTCAGTCTGTTTTTTGTGTGTAGGTAACCATGACAGCATACTTTACAGCACATGCTTAAATACAGAACTGCAATCTCAACTCGTGTCTAACAGCATAACAGAACAGGTGAAAGAAAAAAATGAACTGTCAGGGTTTTGTCAAAGTTATGAAATAAAAACGTAAGCTTTATAACGTTATTTTTGCCTCAGTGGGGTATGTAATAGTCAGAAATCAACCTACAGGAAGGAGGTCTGAGAAGTCCGTATCAATCGTCACAGTTTTGCCATTCTTCATCTTTTTGGGTTCTTCCTCTTCATCCATCTCCTCCTCAACCATYGGCACAACTGCCTGTTCTTCTACGTTCGTTACATGGTCTGTGTTTCCCTGATTAACCTCTTCTGCTTGTCGGAGTTCAGGAATCAGCACACCTGCGTCCAAATCCAGGCAGTGTGACAAGGAGGCCACCACAGCGTTGAGGGTCTGGGACTGACGTGCCTCAGGCAGACAACTCTTCATATTCCACAGTGTCCCTGAGAGTCCAAACAGATGTTAAAGGGACCCATGATTAGTTGTAACATTAGACTTTATTTAATAAACACATATTTTAACTGTAAAATAAAGACTGTAAAAATATTGTAGGATATTCAGTTTTTATCATTTTTAAACTAAAAGTTTAAAATATATTACACGAATGGGGCCATTTTATTTACATGCAAAGCTTTCTGGGTAAATGATGACGTGGATAGGTCCTCGGTGCGAGGCTGCAAGCGAGCTATATCCACCCTGAAGGTTAATCTTGGACAATATCTGACGATTTGCTCTTTTAAATGAAACCAGAGAGCGTTGACAGAGAGGAGAAGGTAGAAACGACTCAGCCTGTAACTGAAAATAAGAATGGAGGACAACAGTTTAGCTTGTTTGTCACACTAGCACTGAGCTAATACATATAATGCGATATAGCGTCGGCGCTAGCGCGAAGGCTAACAGGCTAAGCTGATGTTCTTCTTCCATGAAGCAGCTCTGTTGTCCTCCATCTATATTTTCAGTTACTCCAGCCACATTTTCAGTTACAGGCTGAGTCATTTCTACCTTCTCCTCTCTGTCAACGCTCTCTGGTTTCATTTAAAAGAGCAAATCGTCAGATATTGTCCAAGATTAACCTTCTGGGTGGATATAGCTCGTTAACGCTGAGGACCTATCCATGTCATCATTTACCCAGAATGCTTTGGGTGTAAATAAAATGGCCCCGTCCGTGTAATATAT
>NW_013952708.1:477232-481671 GCF_001266775.1 Austrofundulus limnaeus | reverse complement strand
TCAATGGAAGGTCCCCACGGGGTCGAGAAACAAACGTGTGTGTGCGTGTGTGTGTGTGTGTGTGTAGCTCTGAAGATCTTTCTTGTGTTTTTTGTACTTGTACTGCATTTATAACTGCATTCAAGATAAATGTGCTAACTTTTTAAACAGTGCCATAAGCTTTTGGACTGGATTTTTCCAATTCTGTTTGGAAAGCTGCAGGAACGTCCGTCACGCACTGCAGTAGTCTTTCTTCAGACATTTTAAACTTTTCTCTGGAAATTTAATGCTAAGTTCACCTCTTTACTCACCTCCAGACTGCAGCAGAGTCCATCTGTTTGTTTGCAGAATGCTCTACTTCTCCAAGTTTTTTTTTTTTTTTTTGGTCATACATCACTAAATTGATTTTTTTATCACCCCCTTGCACTCAACCATAAATATCTAGTCCTTTAATTATAAATGTATACTTCATGTTTAATGAGAGATCATATTTATTTACCGTTATTTACTTAGGCTTCATTAGGTTACACAAACAAACAAAAAAAAAGACTGATTAAAAAGAAAAACATTTTTAGAGCCTGAATATTGGTTTCTAAGAATCCACTCAGAGTGGGTGTTTAAAGTTTTATGGATCCAACTGTGCTCATCTTCTTATAACTCACAGCACGTCCACTGTTTTTTGGTGAGGTTAGAGAGTCAAAGTTATCTGTATTTATAAGATACTTTAATTTATTTCAATTCTAAAAAGTTGTTTTCTGCATATTCTGCAGTATTTGATTTGAGTCTTTTCACTGTAATCTTGTTTTTTTATTATTTAATCAGGAGCCAAATACATTTAAATTTATACCCAAAAAAAGAGGTCTTTCCACCAGAATAATAGTGCGGTACTGAGCAGCGTGCGTTCTGCAGACCCGCTCTGTAAAACCCCAGACCGTGCAGCTGGGAGCTGTTCGGGTGTATGCGCGTGAAGCGACGGCGTCGTGTTTTTAACCACGGCGCACACATTGCATCTTGTCCCCGCTAAATGGGACACGCTGGGACACGGGCACATGAGACACCCAGCATCCTGTTTAAATGAGTAACGAAGCGCTTTCCAGAGATTTGCCTGCTGTCCTGTAAAAACCATAACCACATCCTCACTTCAGAGACGCTGCAGGATTTACAGCGCGCCAAGAGATAAATCACGTTTACAGTTGATGTTTACAAGTTGACACGTACAAGTTCAGAAGTCTTGCAAACACATGGTATGATTTTTTTTCTTTTTCCATTGACTGCAGCATCTGTTCGACTAAAGGTAATTCATTGTAGCTTTAGAAAGATAATTATCAGCCCTGTGCTGAAAGGAGATGGTGGACGATGTGTTTTGACTATGTCTGTCTGTCAGCAAAATATCACATGAACCACTGAGTGTGTTTTAATGAATATACTTATTGGAAGTTACATGCATTCCTTTAAGAAAGCTGTGTATACTACCGAGTTTTCTTTGTTTCCTGTCATCCGTTAGTTCACTTGTTGGTGACGTAACACAGATCATTGAGATTTTTGTGCTGCAGCCTTTGCTCTGAGTTTCTAGAGTTCTGCAAATGACAGCACGATGGAGGCTATAAACAGGGTTTTGTTTCAAATCTCTTCTTTCCACTCAACTTTGTTTAAAAAAAGCTTCATTATTTTGGCTGCAGATGAACTGAACACATTGCTATTGTAATTAGCACCCTGCTCCTTTTTCAAAAGAAATTTTAAACCTCTTACTACTCACCTTTCAGTTTTTTTTGGCAGAGTACAAGCCTTAACTGCATGAAGTCACAGGAACTAAACACTCAAAACTACTTTTTTGTTGTTATTTGATCTGCTTGTTAAAGTAAAATGAGCTGTACAAGTATTTCCTGTACCATGGTGGTGTCTTTGTTTTTACCATTATCTGGAATGCGGTACAGTAAATCTTATTTTCATGGTTTTTGACGCCCTGTTGTTGTTGACAAATTATTATCAGCTGAGTTTAAAACTCATCTCAGGACTAGTTGGACATGAATGCATTAATCTTGTCTTTAGCAGACTGTGTGGGCCAAATCTGGTGTCAAGCTGGAACTGCTGGCTGACTGCTGGCACGGCAAGTGGTTTGTCAATCAGATGTGGGCCAGGTCTGGCAATAATGGTCCTGTTTTTAAGATGACATGCCATGACTGGCCTAGTTGTAGTTTGGTTAATGTGGCCTAAATCTGTCATTGCCACATCTGGCTCTGTTCAGGTTTGGTTAATGTGGCACAAATCTCTCATTGCCATGACTGGCCTGGTTGTAGTTTGGTTAATGTGGCTCAAATATGTCGTTGCCATGACTGGCTCGGTTGTAGTTTGGTTAATGTGGCTCAAATCTGTCGTTGCCACGACTGGCCCGGTTGTAGTTTGGTTAATGTGGCACAAATCTGTCGTTGCCACAACTGGCCTGGTTGTAGTTTGGTTATTGTTGCACAAATCTGTCATTGCCACGACTGGCCTGGTTGTGGTTTGGTTAATGTGGCACAAATCTGTCATTGCCACGTCTGGCTCTGTTCAGGTTTGGTTAATGTGGCACAAATCTGTCATTGCCACGACTGGCCTGGTTGTAGTTTAGTTAATGTGGCACAAATCTGTCATTGCCACAACTGGCCTGGTTGTGGTTTGGTTAATGTGGCACAAATCTGTCATTGCCACATCTGGCTCTGTTCAGGTTTGGTTAATGTGGCACAAATCTGTCGTTGCCACGACTGGCCTGGTTGTAGTTTAGTTAATATGGCACAAATCTGTCGCTGCCATGACTGGCTCGGTTGTAGTTTGGTTAATGTGGCACAAATCTCTCATTGTCATGAGTTGCTCTGTTGTAGTTTGGTTAATGTGGCACAGATCTCTCATTTTCATGACTGGCCCGGTTGTAGTTTGGTTAATGTTGCACAAATCTGTCATTGCCACGACTGGCTCGKTTGTGGTTTGGCTTATGTGGTGCTGGGCTTGCCCGTGCAGGGACCACTTCTGGCAAACCACATCTGGGCCACCAAAGTGCCATCATTCTTCGTGGTATCTGGACTAAGTGTTATGAGTGTTTGTGCATTGTGTGGGCCAGAACTGGGCCAGACAAATTTTACCATGTGGGAAGGATTGCACAGGTTAAATACCAACAAACTATTTTGGAGTTGTCTGATGAGCTGGTATCATACAGACTTCAGTGATGAGCTTYAGGTTGATCGAATGCTAATAGTTTGTGTGAGACGAGCCTAAAAAGATCTACAGCCAGTTGACCTCTAGGTGGGTTTAACAATTTATGCTTTTCAAGAAGTAACAAGTTCAGTCGCAAAAAGCCACACATTGTAATAGCTGTGTGGTTAAGCAAAGGGCAAATAAATGGAAACTGCTTTAAAACTTGCTCATTTTTATTTCATGGTGATGTTGGTTTTCATAACGACAGGACTCTCATCGGTTCACTCAAAGAGTATTACTGGTAAAATTCCTGTCTGTGAAGTATTACCCCATAACTGGACGTTTGTCTCGTTGCTTCATTGTTATTATTGCAAGTGACTAAAAGGAGGAAGTTCCCAGAAAGTGATGCAGAACAGACAAGGCTCTGATTGCTTTCAATTCAACACCATTTCCATTTAGACTTCCCAGTACAAAAAACACTTTGTTAGATTTTAATAATGCTTTAATGTTGATATAAAAAATAGGTTTGAAATGGCCAAATCTCCACAGTGTTTCTGATTCTCAAATGTATTTGAAACCAGTAGCTTTATAAATTGAAGTATTTTTTACTGAATGGAAAATATGCACAATCATATATTTTTAAGCTCTGTCAGTGTGCCCCAGGGCAGCTGTGGCTGTAGCTTACTGCCATCAGTGTGTGAATGTGTGTGTGCATGGGTCTGAAGTGTAAAGCGCCTTGGGGTCCAAGTGGACTTGATAAGGCGCTATATAAGTTCAAGCCATTGACCATTTATATGTTTTTACTAAAATACTAACATAGCATTGGTGATTTGAGACTTGAATGGGTTTTTAACAGACGTTTAGGACTGTAGCCTTTTCTAATCTCAGAGTCCAGGTTTCACTTCAGCATTGTTTCTGCCATCTTTTCCTTGGTATATGGACAGCGTTCTCTTGTCGTCTTTGTTTTAGGTTCTTTGTGTTGCTGCTGACAGACTGAGTACAGCATGGGTTTCCCCCCCCCCGGGTTGTACTTGTGCCTCTGTGAAGATGTACTGTATGTCAGAATCGGAGCTGTACAAATGAAGTGGATGTTCCTGTGGTGGCTTCACTCTAGGGCAGGGGTGTCAAATTCAAATACAAAGTGGGCCAAAATTTTAAAAAAATGGACAAGTCAAGGGCCGGACTGTTTCAATATTTATTGATAACTTACTGAATGACCTTATTGCACAAACTGAACCTAAAACTAACAAGACCTATACATTATTGCTAATAAAAACAGCATTATTTATTAA
>NW_013952708.1:472270-473616 GCF_001266775.1 Austrofundulus limnaeus | reverse complement strand
GATCAAAATAATTGAATAAAATGGTGAATAGCGTGTTGAAAGGAAAGTACTTGACTGTACTTTAGGCTTTATTTGGTATTTTATGTAGCTTTGCACTTGTACTTCATTTGAGCACAAAAATCAAAATTGTTGATTTTCCAGTCAACTAAAATCATACCACTAAAGAAACATGCTAAAAACATCGTAACTACAATTTTGAATATTTCATAAAATTCAAAGTTGGTTTAAAATGTTGTCTTTCCAACTTGTTTATTATTGAAGGACCGAGGTAGCTTTAGGGGGTTGAAGTCAACCTGTCGCTCTTACGCCTCTGAACCATCAAACAAAGTGGTCACAGATAGGGATGCACTGATAAGAAAATTTTAACCGATATCCGATATAATTATTGCTATAACGACCGATAACCGATATTTACCGATATTACACAAACTCACAAATTATATTATACATATAAGCACAAACACACGTGGGTCTTTTTTTGATACCGTAAACAAACAACCAGACCTCTGACATGGCTCCCTACTTCAGTTATTCCGATATTAGTGCCGATATATCTTGCATCCCTAGTCACAGAGGCCATAAGAGTCAAAACAAAAAGGATAAGACCCAAGGATGCGATGTAATGATGACAGATGGTCCATGCCAGCAGCTGGCTGTGGGATTTAAAATGGGAGAAGTTCCTTACACACTTTATGCGTAGCTCTCCAAGTCAACCCCACTGAGTTTCCCTCACACTTTTAGTTTCATGATTACGGTGTCAATAATCAAAACTCAAATGTGACATCAATGGATCGACTGACAATTTATGAACTACAAATGGTAACTTGAAAAAGCTTTCAAATCTCAGATGCACAAACTTTAAAATAAGACAGAGGACATCTACAGCTGTTACCCCATGGGAGTAGCAAAAGTATGTGAAGATACTCTTCTTTAAATTTTTTCCAGGATTAATGTGTTACCTGTATCACACCCTCACTAAGTCATACTGCAATTCCCTGAAGAATAATCCCTTAAGTTGTCAATGAAGAAAATTGGAGCTGAATGTGAAATTGGTGTTCAGAGCATGACACTTAACAGGACTTGTATGTGTGTGTTTGTGTTTTGGTTTCAATTTTACATTTGCTTTCTTAAGGGGAGTGGCAGCAGTTAATGGATACGGGCACTAAATTCTTGAATCTAACCAATATTTACCTTTCATGAATTGCCTTCTAACAAAGCATTCTAATAAAAGCTTTCAAATACATTTACATGAAAAAATAATTTTGTTTTCTGAGTAACTTGCAATATTTATTTGTTCTCGCAGTTGGGGCAAACCTTTGTTTTTCTTTTTTTTAATCTTTATTTCA
>NW_013952708.1:464927-471104 GCF_001266775.1 Austrofundulus limnaeus | reverse complement strand
CCCCCCACCCCCACCCCCGAAAAAAAAAACTCAAGATTTTTTTCATCCCAAATTTGATTTTTGAGTTTAATGGATTTGTTTCCAACTTAACGGAGTGCCTCCGTTTCAGGTGTTTACACAAATTTGTTGTACTCCTGCTTTTTGTAGCAAGAGTCTTCAAACAGATTTTGCACTGAGGTGTTTGTTGCTCTGAGGTTGGGAAACCTAACCAGTTCCAGATAGCTGAAGAAACAGTGCCTTGTTTGAGAAGTAGATCCTCTTTGGTAGCTGCCATATTGTCGTGTCGAGTACCAAGCGTCTTGAGGGACAGGTGGGGTGACCTCTGAACTACAGAAGCCCCAAAAAGTGCACTGGTGGGGAAAAAAATCCAGATTTTCCCAAAATTAAATCTTTATAAATAGCAAATTCGCCAAACCCTAGTCAGATCAAAACATTTTAGTTGTATTGTTATTACTTGTGCTCACCACATGTCAGAAACCAATGGGAACAAGGAGCTCTGTCCAGCAGTTGCAGCAAATTGGATGCTGCTATCGGGCCTGATCCCAACTTTCCCTGAGAACATGGACACCAAACCTTCACAAGTTCATGGAGGAATTATTATTTATAAGTATAGCAATAATCAATTTAGCCCATAGACATCCATTTTATGCCAATTATCACTGTTTGGGTCTCAAAGATAACAAGAAGGGAATTCAAGACATCTCTTTGCCCAGAGACACTCCAGCACCTCCTGGGGCATCCCAAGGTGTTCCCAAAACCTTCCAGCGAGTTCTGGGTCTGCCCCGGGGTTTTTCTCCTGGTGGAATGTCCCCAGAAAAATCTCAACCCTTACAGAAGTGAAACGATTCTACTCCAAGCTACTCTGAATGACGGATCCTCTCACTTTATCTCTTAGGCTGAGTTCAGTCACTCTACAGAGTAAACTCTTCAGCTGCTTGTGGATGAGGGGGAAAAAAGCAGAGACTAGACCTTGAAGCTCCCTTATCAGATACTGTCCTTACAACAACAGCTAACAGGATCATAGGTGAGGAACAGCCCTGGTGCAGTCCAACTACCMCTGGAAACCTACTCCACTTTGTGCCAAAGGTGTGGTCAGCGCACTTGCTTTGGTTTTACAGGGACTGAATCTTTAAAGTAACTCTGGCAGCCCAAACCTCCACAGGATTCCCTAAAGAATGCTTTGGGCGGAAAATCCAGACTTTTTTTTCTGAAAGTTAAATGTGAAATTTGCAGTTTGGAACTCTTTGGATTGAAACCTGTGATGAACATTAAGTCATCTTGATGTAATGTAAGTAATTAATTAAAAGTCTTGTGTGGGGGAGGGGGAAATTGCCAGAAGCAAAGTGTACATTTCACCATCAAGTGGAATGTRAGTATTCATCAGAGAGGGCTGAACGACAAAAGTACATCAGARGTGTTGGAACACGATGAAAGAGTATATGACAACAATAAGTGTTAACATAAGCTAAATCAGCAACAATTTTAAAAACATGATACACCAGAGAAAACAGGTTTCAAAGGATGAGGATATTGAAAAAAAAACTTAGGGTGTTGCATATTTTGGCTTTTTAAAAGCGCCTCACAAAGTGTTGCTTTCATAACAAAATGTGTTGACATCATGTTCCCACAAAGACGCCCAACACCACGGATCTGTTTTGACAATCAGCGCATCTTTCACAGCACACACAAAGCATTACATCCAGTCCATGCAAAAAAAAAAAGTCTGTTCATTTTTAACCATTCACATAAAAAAAATGTCGTTAAATCACAAATCCAGAAGTCCTTTTTAGTAAAAGACAGACGGTGCTTATTAGCATCTGCACAAAAAGTTTCCAGGTTCCAAATATTCAAATTAGGACTGTGACAAAGAATTTAAATATACTTGAAACTGAGAACTGCCTGAAAAGATTAGTCTAACTGCAGTGATTGGGGTTTTACTCGGTCTGGAAGTTCTACTTATTGGTATAAATAGATTTAAAATGGGAAACTAAAACAACACGAACCAAAAACCATTTTGTCCATTTTTAAAATCCACTGAAAACACTCACTTGGCTGTCTGACCAGATGTGTGCATGATTATTACTAGTAGAAAAAAACAAAAAGCTTGATCCAAAACCACAAACTTATGACCAGATAATAAGGCTAAAACTAGCTGAGGGGTAACAATGCTTAACAGCGACCGCTGCACCGAAGGACATTTTAGCTAAATCATACCTTCTCCAAGATGACACATCAGCCCTTGTTCATGAAACGAAAGGCAACACCCTCGTCCAGCATGAGTCCTGTAGCACTAAATGACCAGATATTACATGCATCCATTACGAAGAAGAGCCGAGGCCAGGGCAGCGATGGGCTGTGCCAAACATTTCCACTACAGTTTGGAAAAATCCTTCAGTGGTTGTTGTTTAGTTTGACCATTCATTAAAGAAACAATCTGTGGGKTTTTTTTTCCCCTCTTTTGTTGTGGCCCATTTAGTCTGCAATTTCACAATAAAAGAAAACAAAACGGACATAAATAGAAGTCTGTTTTCGGTAATACCAGCGTCTGTGTTTGTGCTTGGATCATAAATTGTAACTAGTTGTGGCCTTGAAGAGATCCTGGTTTTAAATCAACCTGCAGATAGATTCCAGCTCATAAATTGGAGCTGCTGCAGCTTTGTGAGGATGTTCAGTCTCGCTGCTGTGCTGTCTGCAGACAAAAGGCCAGAGGGTGAGATTGTGGGGGGGTGGGGGGGGGCATGGAGCCCTCCCCCTCCTTTCCTTAGTCAGGGGAGCGGGTGCTGAAGAGGTGCGAGCGGGCGGGTGGGGGGATGAATGGGACCAGCTAGTGACCTCAGACAGATGGAATGTCCCCGTTTGCTCAGTCCCAGCAGCGCTCCACACTAGGGCTGCACCGATTAGTTGAAATAATCGATGACGTCGATTATGTAAGACGCAGATTTTTTATTATCGATTCGCTGTATTACATAACCACCACGTGAATGTTCATGCAATTCCATTTCGGTACCTAAATGCATCATTGCGACCGTATTGGCAAAGAGTGGTGAGTTTTTCATGCTTGTCCTGAACGCAGCATCGAGCAAGAGCGTAATGACGTCAGCAGCCGCTGCTTCATTTCAGTCTGAAGCTTGAAAACAAGCCTCACAGCTCCTGGAGTAAAATTTACAGAACAGAGCGCCTCTGAATTATCTGATGGATTAATTGTCTTGTGAACATGACGTTCTCTTGCTCAAAGTAAATAAAGTACCACCACTTTCTTTATTTCATCCACCATTAAACAGAGACCGGTGTTAGGTCRAGCCGTGTTCCCAGTTTCCCCAGCGTCTCAAACAACAGAGGAGCTTCCCGACACACATCTGACCTAAAGAGCACAAGCAGCCAACAAGTGTTGGACGTGTTCTGGATGTTCAAAACNGTGAAATATATTTATGTTTGTGGTTGTAATGTGACAAAATATGGAAAAGTTCAAGGGGTATGAATACTTTTGCAAACCACTGTATACATCACCAAGTGTTCTTACTAGAGTGGGTTTTTCTGCATATAATTGGATATTTGAATGAGTGAAACAGCACACACACAGTGTGATTGTTCGGACAGGTGAGGCCACACCTGATTGCAAACACACACTTACACATCCTTTCGTCTCACCCTTTCTCAGCCCTTTGTGTTTCAACCCTTTGTTCACATCTAAGCGCTGCAGATTGGGGCATGAGAGCAGACTTTTGTATGAGCGAGTGAATCATTGCCCATACGGGACGTATGAGACACACATGCAGACACAAAAACACAGACGTAAACTAACCCAAGGTTACAGCTCAGCACAGTGACTCATTGACTAAAGCACATTCCAGTGGTGTGCTCTGATCTCAGCTGGGGGCATGTTGTGAAACCCCACTCGACTCAACAGTTTGTAATTTAAAAATTACAAAACCACTTTTTAAAAAAAAAAAAGCTAATTTAATGCTGCTTTGAAAAGATGTTTCTTTTTCTTTTTTTTTCTAAACTGTGGGAAAGGTTGCTCTTCCAGTCATTATCAGCAGGATAAGACTTGCTGATGTTTCTGAATGACTGACATTCCACTTCAAAAAGGTCGATTAGATCGTTATGTAAGCGGCAGGTAATCATTCAACCCAGAGCTGCAGGGAGAGGCTGAAGTCCGCAGCTCAATCATTCTCAACAAGTTGAATTTATGAGGGAAAAACGTTTTCTGCGTGACAGTTTGTCACTGTTGCTTGATTCGAGCACAGGCTAGATAAAAAAAATTCACATGCATTAAAAGGGGAGATGTTTTTATAGTTTATGCTTTTTACAGCTGGTGCAGTTGTGAACCCTCAGTGTTTAGCAGCCTTATGTAAACTGACCCAGGAGGGTTTTTTTTAAAAACTCATCAGTTTTATTTATAAATGCACGAGAAAAGCMGCCGAGGGGCTTCATCTAGGGCTGAGCGATATGGCTGAAAAATGTATGTTGATATAAGTCGATATCGATACTAGGACTGCCACGATTAATCGATTAATCGATGACTAATTGATTATTAAAATAATCGATTACTAATTTAATAATCGATTAATCGAAAAAATAATCGTTCGATTAATCGATTAGAAAATAATCGTTTGGTACAGCACTACTCCACACGGGCGTCAGCGCCGAGGCCTTTGTGTTCACCTTCCAGACCCCAGAGAGACCAGCACCTCGCAGCTCCCCATGCACTCCTCGCTACCGTACCTCGAGCTGAGCCGAGTYGCTGTCTGAGGTTTTTAAGACTCCGTCTCACAGGAGTCGCTCCGGCTTGTGTTCCTCCTTAATCCCGCCTTTCTTTCTCCTGCCCGGCACCAAGAAGCTAATTGCTCCTCGGTCTAAAAAGTCTTCAACGTCTCACCTTTTGTGTGGGCAGCATTCCTCCGCTGCCTCTGCCATTTATGCGGCTCCTGGTGTCTTGCCATTTCTTAACATTGTGACACCGAGTTTAAAACACAGAGATTGCATACATTTCTGTGGTAACGACAACAACAAAAAGGGGCTGTGGGGGACGTCCATGCCGGGGAGACCAAAACAATCAGCGGTGGCTCCGGATGACAATTAAATCTGACTAATCCAGCAGATTTATGAGAGCCGTTGGTGTCGTCTGCCAGGCATCAGGGTGAAGTCAAGTCTGTCAGAGAGAGACGTGGTTGTTAAATGAGTTTGAATGGGCAAAGCTGTGTGAGATGGCGTGGGGGTCGGGGGGCTGCATAAGGCAGCTGWATTTTCTTTTCAGATTGGATTCAAACTTGGATTCTGGTGAATGAAAGCTCCGCCGGAGGAATTGGGTCTACGTGCTCTGAAAGCACAGTTGTTGTTAAACCTGGACTTGTTTGTGTTGTGGCAGCTCAATGGGGAACAAATTTTCTGTTTAAACTCATCGCAAACAACAGAATGAAGTCTGTGTCTGTTTTACAATAAAGTTGAATTTTGTGATAAAAGACGGGACCTGAAAAGCGATAAAATGTTTTATTAAAGGGCCTGGTATTCTTTGAAGGATTGCATCTCCTGGTTTATGAGATGTTGCTAAAACACACACATTAGGCTGATTTTTGCCTTCCTTTCAACAGCAGGCAGTGATAATTTCCATGTTTTAGAGCAGTAGTTCCCAAACTTTTCACCTTCTGACCCACAAAATATCCATGGCAGAGGCTTATGACCCCAAATTACACTGGTCTGAGTGCGCAAACTTTGTCAATCAAAGGCTTATTGAAAGCTTTTACAACACTGTTTATTATTTTATGGTTATTTTATGCTTTTTTAATAATGATAATAAAAATATAATATCAGCTAAATTTTTTATTACATTTAATTTGATTTCTGGAGATTATCCTAGGACCCTAACTTGACCCTTCGTGACCCACAATTGAGTCACAGCCCCAGCTTTAGGAACTACTGTTCTTTTATTTGATGAAATTGCTTGCAAGTCATAAAAACAATACGGAGAAGAGATTTAGGGAGTTTTGATTTTTTTTTCGATAACTCATCTGTATTGTTTGTGTGTGGGTTGTGAATGAAATCCTATTAGGATCAAAGGTTTCATAATTAACAGATGCTGAAGGTCATGACTCTCTGCCAGTGAACCTGCTGCTCCAGCTGTGTGCGTGTGTGTGTGTGTGTGTGTGTGTGTGTGTGTGTGTGTGTGTGTGTGTGTGT
>NW_013952708.1:463163-464917 GCF_001266775.1 Austrofundulus limnaeus | reverse complement strand
AAACCTGTGCAATATCTGCAGAGCAGAACTTGCCTTCCACAGTAATTATTTTTAGTTAGCATATAGCTAAAATCTAATGATAGTTATATAATAGCAGCTACATTCTGGCACGATAAGCTGTATGTTTTAAATTCAATTAACGTATGATCCGATTAGTCGACTAATCGAAAAAATAATCTGTGATTAATCGATTAAAAATAATCGTTTGTGGCAGCCCTAATCGATACTTACTAGAGGTGCACCGACTGCATTTTTCTGAGCGATCACTGATATTTAAAACGTTTGACCTGCCATTTCCGATTTTGGCCAATACCGATTTTTTTTAAAAACTGACACCATCGGGTGTTATAAGATCACAATAAACCTTCAGTGTTCAAACCTTTTTTCATGGAAAGCCATTGAACAAAACTGTGAAACGATACAAACTTGTTTTGACTGGACATGAGGTAGTGCTCGCAGCACAGCAACGGGGTCGATGAGAAGCCAATCTTATCCAAGTATCGGCCGATCTCAGTCTCTCCTTTCTGCATTTATCTCTCAATCTCTGTAACTTTTATGTCCCTACGTACATTTTCATAAGGTTCCGTAAATGATCAGTGTTCTATTGGATGTATTTTTTTACTGATATTGATCATCAMTCATCATTATTTTATTGCCCAGCCCTATGAAAAAGGAGCCGAAGGGCTTTGTCCTTATTTACTCTGAGGATCCCCTTTTGCTCCTGTACTCTGAGCATGAACTCATAAAGTGTGGTTTAGAGGATTCAAAGTTTTACAACCTGCTCACCTTCTTTAGATACAAATAAATAAAGATAGTCCATCTCATGCCACCAGCTCCCTGTCACCAATAATTCGATCAAGCGAAAAGTTACAACTCAACTATTTCTTTGGCTTTAAAGTGCCTGTGACATCAAACTTTTGTAATAAATATGAATGAATTTTTCAAAAGATAAGATTGATAAAAATAATATAAATAAAATCACGCCGCTGAGAAGAACAGTTGTTGAGATATTTTCATGTAAATTAACAGGAAGTGATGTTAAAGGTTAATGTCTGACTGTGAACAGAGAGTTGCTATAATAGCCAACAACACAGACTGAAGAATCTGATGTTTCTTTAGATCATTTTGAATCATTTTCAGAGATGAAGAAGAGTTCAGATAATATTGTTTCATTAAACAAAGCCCACAGAGTTCACTTTCAGAGCTCCGCATTGGTGTCACTTCCTGTTTCACTTTGACTGAGCTTTATTTAAAAAATAGGCCAGTTGTGCAACAAAATGGGTAAACTCATGTTTATTATTCTGTTTCTTAAAAATAAAGAAGTTTTCTTTGACTGTATTTGAACAGACATGTCACAGGTACTAATGTGTATTTTTAAAGCAGACCACGTTCTATTCAGTTCAATTCAGTTTATTTGTACAGCACCAAGTCACAACAACTGTACAAAAAACAATGAGTCTAAAGCAGTGTTTCCCAAAGTTGGGGTCGGGACCCAAAGTGGGGTCCCAAAAAATCAAGGTGAGGTCCTGAAAAATTTTTTCCGAATTAATGACATTCTTGTCTTAGTTGTTACAAAGGAGTGAGGTTAGTGTATTTAAAATGGATAAATGTAGKATAAAAATATTGTTACTATGCCCATGTTTAGTTGACCTGATACAAATGTTTATCATCCAAAAATAGCTGGTGGCACAGGTCTCTGCTACTGTTATTTTGTGGGTCAAAAGCTGAAAAGTTTGGGAACCACTGCACTTTGG
>NW_013952708.1:458008-462659 GCF_001266775.1 Austrofundulus limnaeus | reverse complement strand
TATATATGTATATATATATGAATGTTTGTGTGTGTGCAAAAAAAGAGAGAGAGAGACCCAAATATGACAAAACACTTGAAAAAAACAAGCTGTAGTGGTGCTGGAAGAATGTCCTCTCTCATCCACATTGAACTCTTACTATAGTTCATTCTCTGATTTGTTTTATATTTGAAAAATCATTCTAGTTCTGCAGATAAAACTCCCAACAATCTGTGCTACATAGGCAAATTTTGGCAATTGTGTTTATGTGTATGTAAGTGTGTGTGTCTGTGTGTGTGTGTGTGTGGCAGGGCCATAACACACACACTCCTCTGTGTTCGCATGGCCGTGCAACAAAAGCAAGGATGACCCTCTGTCTTCCTGATAATTCACACAATGCTGTATCTCCCGTCACATACCTTATTCCAGATTCCTGTGTCTTGATTCGGGGACCATATATGGACTTCCTGTAGTCGACACRAGAAACTTCATCTGTAGCAAGTTTTCCCCTCCCATCTGGTTTTGGAGAGAGATTAAAAACAGTTTTCTTTTTTGCAGACACTGACCCAGCTCTGATTCATGCTGTAATGCTGTAATTCACACAGTTCTGAAAAATCCTAATTAAAAAAAACTACTGAATGTGACAAAGACTGAATAGGGGAGTCACCGCAGGCAGAGCGTGCTTTTGATTGTTACCGTATGTAACAGGATTCATGWGAATGTAATATGTAGTGTTTCTAAAAGCAAAGACGAGGACTGCAAACTGCATGTGAGACATTCCTCTTGTTTTTAATGTGTTTAACCTCACTTTTATTGTTGCAAGGATCAAATGTGTGCTATACTTGAAGAATGAGGCATTTAAAAAAAGATCTGCACATTATCATCGCCCACGAATAAAGAAATGTAACAACAGATCTATCCCCTCGAAAGATGTCTTACTGTAATTCATGTTTTTATATAAAAGTGTTTCTGACGCATAAAAAGTTTAGTTTTGTAATTTTATTATTCTGTCAGAAGTCACTCAGACAGAGAACACTTCTTTCTACTGTTAGTGTCGTCAAAGCACATCTCAACACCTGTCACGTCTTTTAAATTGCTGTTTTGATTACCTAGATGGTTCTTTTTTTATAAGGAGACTAGATTTATTTATCTAAACATGAAAAAAGTCTAAAGTTATTTAATGTATTCAAATCGGGATGTATCCTTTTAACTGTAGATGACATAATCTGCTTTTTCCAATAAAGTGGTTTTGTAGCTAACTGCACAAGATTTTGTTTTTTTTTTTTTGTTGTTTTGTTTTGTTTTGTTGTAGTGTATCATTGTTTGGCCTATTTTGTAATTTAGTCAAAAATAATAGCATTTTTAAACTAATAAAACAAGATCCATTATTATTTGTTTATATATTCCATAAAAGCTCTATTTAATAATTAAACTAAGTTAATTGTTAGTATAAGTTAGTTTCCTCAAGGCCATTGATTTTAATGTTTCAACAGAGTCTAGCTGTTTTGAAGAGATTGTTCAAGTTTTTAAAAAAAATGTGTCAAATTAAGGTTCGTGTACCAAATGTGGCCCACCGCATATTTTATGTGGCCCGCGAAAGCTTCAAAGATGTGTTATTGTCTTAAAATGCATGTATGCTGTTTTAAAGCCAGAACTGATCATAAACTACATTTCCCATAATGCATGTCAATTATTTTGACATCCTACCACTAGGTGGAGGCAGACAGGGTTCAAAACTAGTTAGTATCCGGTGAAATTTTGTCATGCAAATTCCCTATTTTGCTGCATTTTTGCCAGCTACTTTTACCGAGGCCCAGGCGTACTTGGAAATGGGAATTTCCCACTTACAAGTCATAAATTTAAACTGGAACGCCCCTCCTGTGGATATTTCCAGTCAGAAAGTGGGAGAGTTCAGAAATCAAAATGGCAGCTACTCGCCACAACTCAACAGTGAGTAAAACGTTTTATAGTATTTCTGTATTGTTTATTTCACATTTAGTCCACCGTACATGTAGTACTTTCCAATATTCCTAATTTAAAAACACTGTTTCTATGCATTATTTACCATGTACAGCCCAGTAGCAATGTGCCAAGAAACATGACCTTTCATGTTCAGTTGAAGGTAAACATGAAACGTTGACGTTAATCACAACTGGCCCTTTGAGAGCCAACATAACGCTCATGTGGCCCTCTGTGAAAATGAGTTTGACACACCTGTTTTAAAGGGTTTTGTGAAGAAGAAAAAAAAATCTTACCTGTTGTAGATAGTTCTTTGAATGAACTGAACTTGTAGAAAACGAAGGAAGCAGCTTGGTGAATTGAGTACCTCCATGGGATGTGAAGCGCATCAGGTCCAGTTTTTCAGTGTTTTGGGAAAGACAAACTGGAAGATAATTGTATTCATTATTTTGTGTTTGTTGAGCCGAGATGCCAGTTAGATCGGCATTAAAGAGGTTTAGTCTGTGGATGCTTTATCTTACCGTGCCCCAGCGTGTGTTTATAGGGGTTTACCAGTTATCTGTTTTACCATCCAGCAGAGATGAAAACAATCAGAACTTACTGTAAGTATTTACGAGATGTGGAGWATCAGACAGTGAGGTCATGAGTCAAGTATGATCCAGAGTTAACAGGGGGCAGGGGGGATCCCTTGATCCTGCTTGTTTGTGTGAGAGGAAGATGAAAGTGACAAATAAAGAAACCCGATGCTTCTGTCATGTCTGCTAAAGCTGAACATTTCACTTTTGAAATTGCTGCTGCTGCAACCTCCTTTAACATTGTTGCCCTTTACTCTCAGTGTTTTAACCCTTGTGTTTATAAAGCTGTAAAAAACAAGAATAAAAATGATTTTCTTCAGTTAAGTTGTGTTTATCAGTTAATTGCAACCCAAATTGTAAAACAACAGATAAAAAAATACCAATAATTGCAGCTGAAGACCTCTTCTGGGAAGACTGGAAACTCCCACACAGCATCATTAGTTTCTTTAAACATGGGCAAAGAGGTATTTTTTGCATTGTTTGATAAAAATACTGTTGTTTAATTTGGTCCATGCATGCAATCCTGCAGCATGTCACGTGACAAACCCGTCCCTCCTGGGATGCAGCCTCAGCAGCACTCAGATGTTCAGAGACAGTCGGAAGCTTGAAAAAATAGAAGTCATTGTGCTAAAACCAAAAAAGACAAAAAAAAAAAAAGAACCAGAGACAGTCTGTAAATATGACATTAAACATTTAAACTGGTCAAGTCGGAATAAACATGATAAATTTAACTATGATGCGTTGAGAAGAAACAAAATAAACAGCAAGCGGAAGCTGACTGATGAGGCAGCTCCCTTGGTGCTGACCATTTTCCAATCCAGCACATAAACATTCCTGGAAAACTTCACACAGCAGCAATTACAGAGTTTCAAGGGGACATCGGTGATAAAGTTTTAAAACAAACAAAGAAGTCCCGTTTTAAATCAAACAATAATAGTTATTTTTGAATTTCTGCTGACAAAACCTCTGGCCTTGAAATGCAGACGCTGTCARACAAAGAAAATACCTCAGACTTCAGCGACAGCATGCTAATTGTGTCCTTTCATTTCAGACTTTACAAGCTGAAACTAACTGTTGGGCTGCTGCAGATAAATGAGAAAACGGCACCCCTGTGGTGCTGTATTGTACAACATTTGGGGCCAAATGGAGCATAAAGTAGGCTGATAACAGAGCTGCTCTTTCCTGTGAATCTTATCTGAAATTTTAGATCAAAACGTTAGTTTGGGGAATTCCTGATCTGGTTCGGATGAAGATGATAAAGAGCCTCAAAAAGAAACATAAACAGAACAAGAGAGGGGAGGAAGGGTTATAGAAGGGAATTTTAAGCAGAAAATCAAAAGATGATAAATACAAAATGATAAAAATGTGAGCTAAAGCAACACGAAAACTGAAAGGAATCGAGTGGCTACAGAGATGTGAACAGTGATCACAAATGTTTTTAAAAGAACAACAAAATATAGGGCGCCAAGTGTAAAATAAAAGGTCAAAAATGTCACTAACACATTTTAATTATTTAGCTCACTTTCTGGATGTAAAATAAATTAACAGATACATAACAGTGAGACAAATAATAAAAAATATATGCCCCCCTTAACAAAAGAATCTATGGTTAGTCAATCAATAAGTGAAGGTAGTCCGTTTGTGAACAGTGTTATGTCATATTTTGAGCATCAGAGCAGAAAAGTCTGCAACAGGTGCAGTTGAATCTGTGCCACAGTTGAGCAGATGGTGGTGAGAAGTCTAGATTTATCTTTCATCAGTCTAACACAGTTCTAATGACCTGTGGCACAATCAGCCTGAAGAAGTCTTGGATGTGATCCTGTAAGTCACTTCTTTCTGGACTCTGCAGAGATGCTCAGCTGAGCCTAAATCAGGGGATTTGTTTCAGGACTTTCAGAGTGTTTGTTGACAGCAGGCCTGTGTTTTCTTTGCTATAGGGCATTGTCTTGTTGAAATCTCCCAGATATTTTTTGATATGTCCRGAAAACTGTTTTCGCCCAAGAAGACTTTGGACTTTTTTTTTTAATCGATCCACTTTTTCTTTCTTTTCTACTCAGTTCTGGCATAGAAGAACAACAACAACAAAAAAAAAAGACACAAAATAAGGTGATACTTGTCTCACTCCTGTGGCACTGAGA
>NW_013952708.1:453736-457786 GCF_001266775.1 Austrofundulus limnaeus | reverse complement strand
GTAACGATTGGTTTTATTAGGAAATTTTCACCGGAAACTTTTTCAAAAACACATTCGCAAATGCGTGTTTTATTTTGAAAACTCCACCGGAAGTGTTTGTGTTTTTAGTCGACGCGCACTCTCTGTGGTCAGTCACAGACAGGGAATTCGCTGTCAAGAGGGTGGATGCCTAAAGCTGGTAAGCTATGCGTTGCTTTACTTAACGTGTGCTTATAATTTCTTCGTGTTTTATTGGACCTGTTAGACCTTTTTTTTTGTAAAAGTGTTAGGCTGTAAGTACCACCAAGCCGCTTACGTTAGTTTGTGCTTCCTACCACATCTTAAAACCATGTCGCAGAGCAGGGCTAGCCGAGCAGCTAACAGTTCCTCGCTTAGCTTCGCTGCTAACCTGTTTAGTATCAACGCATCGATGATGTGTCCATTATCGGACGCAGGTTACTTTGTCACGGAAATTTCCATTTTTCTGTCAGCGTCGAAATGTTGCACTCCTTCGAACACTCCCTACAACTGGTTTCAAGAGGGCTTCTGGAGCGTGTAACGACCTTAAAAATACTCACTCGGCGGCACTAACCCAGCATGGGATCCACTGCTGCTGAAGCGCCTCTGCCGAGGCTGTCGAAGGAAGAGTGGTTGACGCTACCGCTCAGCCCGTTGTCAGTCATTGGGGCACGGTGTGGACAACTCACCGCTTTAGATTTGATCCACGTCTTGACAGCTTTCAGCTGAGGCGGCGCGGTTAAGACGAGATGATGTGCTTAATGAGATTTAAAAGCTTCAGCAACGACCTTTCTCGGTCTTTTATGTCCGATAACGGACCTACCTGCCTGGGCGGTCTCGGTTTGAAGTTATGCGTTGCAGTCGGTAGTAATGACCCACCGACCGAGAAAAAAAATATATAAAAAACGAGTTGTGGGTAAGACAAACGGAGTAATAAGACATCATGTAATGYACGTATTGTTTTGACCAGGTTGGTAGGCTGTTAAAGTGCTTTACCGAGTGTGTGGTTCTGTGTGTTCGCCGAGGCTTGCGCCAGAGTCTGGAACACGGCGGATCCAGTTGTGATCCCCGGGTACAACCCGTCTGAGTAGGCCGTGGAGGCTTCCTGCTCAGACGGTGACCGTGTTAATGTGCTGATACCGCAGGAGCCTTCAGCGACACCGCGTTCAGGGCGTCTAAAGGCTGTATTAATAGCTGCGACATAGTGCTCCCATGACTGGAGCCATGTCATTCCCAGCCAGTTTCGATGAAACCAGCTCAGACAGTGCTTGCGGGGATTCTGATCCCAGTCTTTTTATTTATTTGTTTATTTTTTTTACGCAGTCTTGAAAAGTATGGGATTTGTATTTAGCACTTTACTGGCAAATATGATTATAAAATAGAAAATCACTTTTGTTCCGAGCTTCTAAAAATAATTTACTCAAGCATGCAAAAAATGTTTTTCAAATTCTTTCTATAGAGGTGGAAACTTCAAGTTACTTTTAATAGCATGTTGCATGGCAGCTATGTGCTGTTCTGAAACAGATCCAAAAACACTATGAAATTGGTCAAAATGCACGATTTTTCAGTGTTTTTGAATTCATTTTTATTCTCTATATACAATTTCTATGTCATTAAATGATGGTTTTGAGGTTAGTGCAACTCAAACTCATCAGGCAATTTGAAAACTTTTGTAAACATTGTGTTTGGAAACAGCAAACATCCATTGCCTTGTTATTACTGAATCTAATGATCAGTTATAATATATTATGGAAATTCTCCTGTTTAAAGTTCAAAATATCTCAAAATATCTCATTTGAATGTGATTTTAGCCTCAGCTTTTGCTTTAGCACAAAATCACTTCATTTCTGTCGACTCAGGCTTACRGCTTTTAGTTGCCTTTTTCTTTTAGAAAGTAACTTTACCTTTTTGTTTTAGAGCTGGTGTCTCTTATTCCATTGTTCCTCTTTTTACATCAGGGGATTATTTTACTGACTCAAAAGCAGTCGCACATTTTCACTCCTGTCAGTGTTGAGATGTAAACAAACAACGCGTAATTGTTGGCAACAAAACGATTTTGCTGAATTTGCAAAAAAAATTTTTACAATTGGTGAATATTTTGTAGCGAATGATGAGTACTTAGTGTTTTTTCAATCATAGATGATACACATACAGAACACTCAAAAACATTAAAAATTGCTTATTTTGACAACTATTATGGTTGTTATCCAAACCCTTAAACACGTTTCTGTGTAATTTACTCCAAAATGTAMAAGTTTTATTAAATCAGTATTGTTTATCGAAGATCTGAATGTCATGATTAAGACCATAAACATTTAATTTTTCAGATGTGTTGTTTCCTGTTATCCATCTTTGTTTTAATCTTGTTTTCAAATATAGTTTTAAGAGCATGGTGCTTAAATCAAAGCTTGACCACAATGTAGATTTATTGTAAATATTTGCATGTAAATCTGGGAAAACATGGCATTTTGAAGTAGAAATWGTGACAACATTGTGCTACACCCTCCTAAATGGTGTTGATATTAAAATAACTTGTTTATTACTAAAAAACATATTCAAAATGGCTGTTGTCTCAAAAAAGAAGCAAACAGTTTTGCTGTTAGGTGCTGTTTTCTGGAGAATTTCCCTGCTCTGTTAAATTATCTGCTCCACAAAAACAAAACAAAACAAAAACAAAACAAAACTGGTGTTAAAATGTGTGCCAATATCTCAGAAGAGTATTTGGAAAATGCACCACAGGATTGAGACATTTTTTTTAATTTCACCCATTTCTACTCGAGTAGTATCATTCAGGATGAGCTCTCACAAGTGCTGCTGATTATATGGGTTTATAAACATACGTGTGTGCAGTTGCTGAAATAAAACATTGACCCACTTCACTCCAGAGTTGTAAGCATCTGCAGTTTAACCTGGTGTCTTTCCTTGTTTAATCTATAATGTTGATATTTTCTAGGACAGTGAAAGAGAGAGGTTTTGGTAACTGTTAAATCTAAATAGTTTTTACTGTTAAATATACAGAGTTTTAAAAGACTAGATCATATCGTGGAAAAATGTGAGCACTGTATAGATTAAATTGGTGCCAAATGTTAAAACACAAGTTTTGAAGATAAAGATTATAGGAAGTATTTTGTCCTTTTAGTTTTTTTTTTTCAGGTTTGCAAGTGTCGTAAAAGCTATCTCGAAACTACAGCCTGTGTTGTGTTGACATCTGCTCCAGTGGAAGTACAGGTTTTGCTCTATAAAATTCCTATCTCTGCTTAAGCTCAGTAGCTCATTCGTTTGAGTTGCAGAAAGGTCAGCATAGTTGTTGTTCTACGTCTTAGTTTCCAATTGTTTCTCTCTCTTTGTAGTGTTGTCATATTTTTTGTCTGCACATGATATGACYAGGAGTGACACTTTTCCTCTGTCTTTAAATTCAGTCCGGATACATGTGTGAGGAAGTCAACATTGAATCATGAGATTACTGTTTGCTCTCGCTTCGGGTGGAGTTCCAGGGATGTTTCCTTAAMCAAAGGAGCTTTCTGGTGTTATTGTTGAGGCAGGGTTTAGGATTATGCAGGTGAGCATCACAGTGGAGTCTCTTATAGGGGTAGGTGGGATTAATTCAGGCCTTTTTTAATTGAACTTTATTTTGCCTGGAAAGTTCCATTGAGAGTAAAAACCTGTTTTTAAGGGAGCCCTGGCCAAGAGGCAGCAAAAGTTACAGAACAATTACAATTACACAATTAAAATGCCATACAAATAATTATTAAAAATGGTCACAATTTAAGGAAGTCTTTTCTATAGCTCTCAGCCTGGATTTAAAAGTGCTCAATGAAATAAGTTCAGGTAATTTCCAGTCTTTATGCAACATGTAGATAGGGCTGTGTATTGGCAAGAATTTGGCGATAAGATACATGACAGAGGGGTCACGATACGATATATCCCGATATATCCCAATACTGTAAACAAGGCGATATATTGCGATATTTTTGGTCCAAAAATTCTATTAAATAAAAACCTCTTACTGGGAAAAAAATAAAATGAAAAACCGAAATTCATTGTCTCAGAAAA
>NW_013952708.1:448079-453132 GCF_001266775.1 Austrofundulus limnaeus | reverse complement strand
AGGGGGAGTGCCGAGCTCGAGACACTAGACACATGCGTTATATGTGCCTGCCTGCCTGCCTGCCTGCCTTCCGTAACGTTGGAAAAAAGAGCGCACAAGACACTTAATTTGTCTTAAAATACAGACATTCTGACAAATAAGTAACTGTTTGTAACCTTACCTCAGCTTAGAAGGCAGAGGGTGTCGTCTTTTCTGCTCAGATTCAGCTATCGGAGCACGAAGCTAATGTTTACTTACAACGCTAATGCTACCGTTACTCTCTGGCGCTCAAGCTGTGGAGGAGCCAAGTGGCTGGCTCACTGCTGCCAACTAGTGGACAGAGGCTGAACTACAACATAAAAATGAATGGCTGGCAGGAAAGTTGACATTTTAAATCTTAATAAAAAATTGATACAGGGCTTTAGAATATCGATACAGTATCTGGAAATGAAATATCGCGATATTTCAGTGTATCGATATTTTCTTACACCCCTACATGTAGATGGAGCTGAGTAAACAAAAGTCCCTTTTCCCACTTCTGTCTGGGAAAATGGAACAGAGAGCAAGAAATGGTCTTTTGAACAGAGAGTAAGGCTACGTTCACACTGCAGGTGTTAATACTCAATTCTGATTMTTTTTGTCGTGAATTTTCACRTTATATTTTAAATGCGAMTTTYATCTGACTCCAGTTCTGTTCTGGAACTGATGTCTGGAGCTAAAAGATGGAAACTGCATGACTCACGGTTAGTGTAATTATTATTGAATCGATCTGCTCACCCCCACCTCACTGATGTAAAAGTCTGATGAAATGCGACATGACTGTTCAGACTGAGGTCGCTTTGAAAAAATATCAGATACATATTTGTATCGGTACCACATACTGAAAAGGCCGGGGTTGGATTTGAAAAAAATCAGATTTGTCACATTCAGACTGTCATGAAAAAATTCAATATGGGTCATATGGGGCCAAAAAAGTATTTAGGTTGCATTTGCATGCAGTTTGAACGTAGACTAAGAATCGATGCTTCTCTCTGTGATTAAATCACAGATGTAGGATGGCAACAGCCCAAGCCTGGCCTTGTATATAAGTGTATCAATGTCTCAACCTCCTGGTGGACAACGATGGGTCAAGGCTTTACAGTTAGTAACAAACCTCAGATAAGCATRATAAACTGTATCAATTTTTTAAAGATATTGAGCTGGTATTATTTTGAATTCTTTAACAAGGATAACTTTGTGTTTCTGGTTTAGCTTTGTTTCTTGGAAGTTTGCGCAAACGGACTGAGTCAAAGCAACACTCTGGAAACAAATGTAACACCAGTCAACACAGTGAAGCAGCCAGTCTGGTTACAGTTGGGTGGGGGTGAGGGTTCGTAGCATGGGAAATCTCGCTCTTGTCTCCTGAGAAACCAGTTCCGTCTTAGCTTGTGGTCGACTATGTGCCCTTCAGTCATACACTGCCCAAGARATGCATGACTCCTCATGCACTCGAGATGATCAAATACTGTAAAACACAAATCAAGGCTACCATGTAGCTTTTGTTCAGTGTGACTCATAAAACCCCTGCAGTAAATCATGCTGTATATTTTGCACATGCTTTTCAGTGAGAATGTCAGAGTTTTGGGTCAGCAACACAAAAGCCAAAAAAAAAAAAAAATTGAGCTAATAAAGATTTAATCTGTATAACACTGTAGCAGTGAATCTAACCATAATTTTGTCTACAGTTGTCTAATCTTGGCCCTCAAGGGCTACTGTTCTGCATGTTTTAAAGGTTCATCTGCTCCAGCACACCTAGTTTGAATGAATGAGTGATTAACTTCAGARGAGGTAATTCAGTCACTAAATCAGGTATGTTGGGGCAGGGAAACAAGTAAAACACACAGGATCAGCCATCAAGAAACAGAACTGGACACCCCTGATTGAGTTTTTGACATTTTTTACTACTCTCTATTTTACTCTCATCGAGCTACCACCCCCACCCCCCACCACCCTGTAATGACGTGAACCACGGTATTTATAAAGGTCATATCATAGTTCTATACTGCCCAACCCTACTGGTTCTAAATACAACAACCTGGTGGCTGGAATGCAACACAGCTTGCAACCTCAGAATACAGCCTGCTGAATATAGGYCGAAGGAAGTATTTTCTTCTCTGTAGGTTGTCACCAGCTTTTCCTGAATGGGACTGACGTCTCACTTGTTGAAACTCACTGGTTGGGCCCACTAAACCCACTGTGTTGTACACAACTATTTGGAGAGGATATCTGAGTTAATACTGTTTGCTTTCTGGGGATATAGAAAGGCATTTGTAATGCTTCACATGCTCAGATTAGCTACAGTATGCTCTTGGTAAGGTTATAATTTAGTAAACAAATGTTGCTGGTTTTTGGCRAAGGTGTGAAGAAGCTGTTTTTGTCAACGCAGCGATTTGCTATAGTAGTATAAAAAGCTTCACCTGTCAACCTTGAAGACGCGTAAAAATATATATTTTTAGTTTCAAACTCTTCGGACAAAAACGGGATCAAAACAGGATTAGAACAGAACCTAGTAGCACTGAAGAAAACCCACCAAAATCTGAAACTGCCAGAAGGAGAAACTCATTATTGATAATAGAAAATCTATTTTTGTGTTTAATGTTTAATAGTAGCCAAGGCCTTTTTTCTCTTCCTCTCACAGAGTCATGCAGCTGCGTGTGCAAGTCTGTTTTTTTTTCTTTGTGCTCTGTTATGAGGAGGCTGGGGCTGCTACAATACACTTCTTGTGTTCTGTGGGCCAGAAGAGGCTGGCTCAGCTCCTGTCACACAGTTGCTCMCGACACTTGTCCTGTCATTTGGACTGACCTCCTCGACCCGTCTGCTGATTCTTGGACTTAACTCTGACTTATTTTTTTCTTTTTAAGAACCATTGGTATAGCTTCTCTTGTCTAATATCCAGCTTTGAACCTTTTGCTTTTAAAACTCAATTAGTACATTGTTACATGAACATTTGGTACTTCATATTTGGGGCGTTTATTCACAAGTGTTGGTTTCTTGTGACCTGCTTTTTGCTCCTATTTGAACCCACATGAAGAGGCTTCTGGGAATATGCATTCCATTGCTTCATTGACAACAGATGTAAGGGAGAACATAGAGGAGATTTTTTTTACTTTGAACTAAACCTTTTGGAGTTTCTAAAAACAGTGCAGTATGGACTCTAGGGCAGCTGTTTTGTCCATGAAGGCTGAAATAGACTTCATGAGAGAGCTAATGTTGGGTCTGTGGCTGAACCGTCAGAGGCTTGTGTTTGCCTCGCAGTGGCAGATGGATAAGGAGCTGTCAGCGTTTGTAACTCTCTCCTATCCCCAGCTATTCAGCCACCAAGTTGTGATGTGACAGTCACGCAAATAGGGCTGAGTATTCAAAGGTAACTGATGTTGGTGCTATCAAGAAAGGCTATAGTGAAGGCTACACAAATAGACTTCTGCCTGAAGAGATAAGCTGGCTCGTTCAGTTAAATCTGGCYTTGTTCGCTTAAACATTTTCAGCACTTTCAAAGCTTGTTTTGCTAAAGTGTCATTACTTTAAATCATGCATGTGGGCTGCTAGCTGCAGTTGTGTGTCCCCCTAGGTTTGAAAGATTAGGATCTCATTTTTGATACTAGGATTTACTACATACCCAAATTCAGTGGCATACCTGGCTTGAAAAATTTGTTGCTGGCGTCAGGGAGCTTTCTTCAGGAAATCTAACCCCCCTTCCWGTTGAAGTAAAGCAGCTGACAAGTAAGATGAGTGGGGAAGTAGAGCTAACATTAGCCCCAAGCACCCCCCTGCTCAAGGTGGAACACTGAAGTGGGCTGGCCCAACGCCAGTGTATCTGAAGAGACGCTTCTATCACATGTTTGTTTGGGTGCCGTCTTTAATTCGGTGGGCTCTGCAACAAGAGGCTGGCAGCCAAAGGAGCTACCCCGAGAAGCCTGGAGGCTTCATTAATGTTGAAACCACATCTGCTTGTTGTGGGATAACCTCTGCTTACGTTTTGTCATTGGGATGGAARTGTAGACCACTGACACTCTCTAATAACTGTCACTTAAAGTAGGTTATGGATTTCATGGATGTTTCTTTATAATCTGGGTTGAATGAACTGTAATGCTAGGCATGGGTGTTAATAACATTTTTAGCTATAGTCAKAGGGATCAAAATCAGAGATGATTTCTGTATAAAACATTTAAACACATTTTGTTTGTATTAAATATGATGTTTCATATATTTTTCTACCTTAAATGATACCGATAAAGTTCACGAAATAATTGATTGTGACATTCATTCGCTGTCTATAGATGAACACATTTATAGAAAGAATCGGAGAACCACAAATATTTGTTTATAGCACCAAAAAATAAATTAATCAATCAATAAAAATAATAACAATAAAAAAAATGCAATTCATTTCTGAAACGTTGCTGTTTTTGGCTATTCATTGGCAAGCTGGATGGAGGTCACTTGCAGGCTGCCAGTTGCCCATCCCTGACAGAGTATTCAAAAATTTTACGTTTGTGTTATTTTTGTTCAATGTGGTTAATAGTCACAATATATGCTTCCTCCACACAGCAAAGTGTATATAAATACAAATATTTGCATCTTCTGTTCCTCTTTTCACTTATCTTGAAGTGTCAAAATGAGCTCCAGGCTAGTTATTCTCAGGTTTACTTTCTACTACATGAAGGCTGATATTCTATTAACTATGTCAGCCAGCAGGCACTGTGGGACACCTTACAGCTTTTCACTGTGCCTGTAATCTCAGGGATTTAAAAGGTACCAGATAACTGTTCTCAACTCTGCCTCACGTTAAACTCTTATGTAATTTGAGCTAAAGATGCCGGATCAGTGTCTATGTTTAAGAGAATGGTAAATGTTAGTTTGTTGAAAAAATATGAAATAGTATAATATATATCTGTACGAATTGTTCGAAAAAGGAGTTAACCTTTTTGTTTTGTTTTGTTATTTGAAGATTTTTATTGTTTGAATCTATTTTCTTTAGAAAAGTGGCAGATATAAGATTTTTCTTCTTTCTGCTGCCTTTCATTTTATTTTTAAT
>NW_013952708.1:439516-446454 GCF_001266775.1 Austrofundulus limnaeus | reverse complement strand
TATATATATATAGTGAAAGGATAAAAACAAAACGTTGAGGGGTGGCTAACATGCAGTTTCTCTCAGCCACGACCCTCTCCTCAGCCAATGGTCCAGGACAGATAAGGGTTTAAAGATTTTTTTTATTTATTTATTTTATTTTTTTGCATTACGTACCCCTCTGTTTGTGAAAGGAAGTGAGGTTCAAAGGTCAGTAGAATTCTGGTGGAGATGTGTAATGGAAGCTGCTGCACATGTGGGCCAGTGACACAGTTGTTTAACATACAGGCACAGCATACTGGATAGTGATATCTAGTTAAGGAAAGTGTTTTCTTTCCACAAGTCTGTTTTCATGACTCATGGCCAAACATGGACTCTATAGCATGGTGTTACAAGATAACATGGTTTAAATGTTCCACAGGATGATAGCTCTGGTGTTTAGAGAACAGCGAACAGAAGAGTTTAATTTATTAGGCTGATGTTTAGTGTTCCATGAACAATATCATCAGGAGTTCATCTACATAAGTTGGAATGCCAGTAAAGTATCAGGAATACAAAGGAATGGGTTTTGATAAGAAATAACAACCATGTTCATATTTAAAATAGAAATTTCAGCTAAAACAAGTTTAGTCACAGTTTGTTAATAAATGTTAAGTTCTTCTACATTCTAACGTCTGTATTGTGGATGATTTTACTTAATGACATTGCATAACTAAGTTAGCTACAACCTATCTTTGAGATGAATAGCATATTTAAAAGGAGTCCTTCTTTGGTCTTGACAATGTCAAATATTATATTCCTTCCTAATAATGTGAAAAGGCCGAAGGGAGAAGGACAAGAGTCAGATAGAATGGGAGTATTGTGACTCCTCCTATGTATAACTCAAAAGACCTCACAGTGCGTTCCAACAATGGCGTCTTGCAGGAATTTCTATCGGCAGCTGTGTTCTGCTAAAATGGACACTGCCAGAGATTCTTTGCAGAGACACTCTCTGTGCGGTACTGGTGTTACTAATCGTCTGGAAATGCACAATTTTAAATGACAGTTCTTTCCTGAACAGTAATAAGATATTACCACAGAGCCGCGAAAACTGTGACTAAAGCCATCCTGTTTGAAAGTATGTTTCATGTGTCTCAACAAAACGAGATACTTTCCAATAAATAATAGATTTAACAATTTGCAGTTGTGAGTACAACCTGACAAAACTGGTGTCACTTTATATTTAATAGTTTTCATTTTCAAATCATCAATAGATGTTTGACTGAAGACCTCAACAGTGGGCAGATTGCGTTTTAATGTGTTCTAATCTTATTTATGAGCCTCTTTAAATTCAATACTTCTTTTGCTGTTACAAATTTAACAGATATGGGTCTGCAAAATAAACTACAAGTGGGACATGCCAGATGTGAAGAGGTGAACATTGTAAGTTTAATCCTTGAGGATTAAACTGAGGAACACTTTTAAAACTAGTCAAAGGCAATTTCTTTGAAACATTATATATTGGGGTGACAGCTGTGACTGTGACACCTAATAGTGTAAATGCCCTTTTTTGGCCAGGGTCCCTTAATGTATCTTTTAAAATTATTATTTAGGTCATTTTTAACGTTTAAATTTACAAGACAACACAAAAACGCAGAACAGTGAAAACAAAACTGAATTAATACTGAAAATAAATAAAACCGAAAATAAGTGTAGGTAGAAGCATAAGCTATTTACTTTACTTTTTATACACACATCAAAATCAAAACACCAACATCTTTCCTATAGATTTTTCTAAAAGAAATCGTCAAAGTATTGCAATGTAAGAAATTTTTCATTAGTTGGATGACATTCTGATGCATTTATAATTCATGTAGCTTTCGTCTGAAGCATGTAGACAGGTTTCGTGTTGGTTTTATAAAATTTCCCCAGATCTCCACACAGTAAGTCATGTATGGAAAAATTAAGCAACAGTATAACATGTATAGTGATTTTTTTATTTACAAAATATTTTATTTATTATTGCAATAGTTTTTGACATTTTAGCTTTTACATTTTCAATATGAGCCTTCCAATGCAATTTGTAATCATGTATCACTCCCAAAAATTTAATTTCATACACTCTTACTATTTCAATATTGTTTATCATGAGTTTGACATAATTTTTTATTCCTTTATAACTAAATATTATATATTTTGTTTTACCGTAATTTAGTTGTAATTTGTTTTTGTTTCACCATTTTTTAAATACATTTAATTCAATTTCAAGATAATTTAAAGTAGAAAAAAGTTTAGGACAGAGCACTGACCCTTGTGGTACTCCACAGGTAACCTTCAATACATCAGATTTCATATATTTGTACATATTGATATCGTTGATCCAGGTAAATTTTTATCCAAGAATGTGCTATTCCTCTCAACATCATATCTCCAATTCAATGGTTATTCATCAGTGATCTTTGATCTATCTATTGAAAGCTTTTAAAGTGTATGAACACTCCAACAGTAAACTCCTTTTTATCGATTGCATTTGGTACATCTTCTACTAGTTGCATTACTGCCATTGAAGTTGACCTTTTGGTTCTAAACCCAAATTGAGAGTTGGACAATACTAAATAGTTTTACATGATAATACCAAGTTGTTTCAAAAATAGTTTTTCTAAAAATTTTGACAATTGAGAGAGAAGAGATATTAGTTAGATTATTAGTTAGATTATTATTAGAGAGAGTTATGTAGTCATGTAAATACATTAAAAACTTAGACTAATTTTTTCAAATTATGTTTCTAAAAAATAATGACCTTTGACTGGAGTTCTTTTGAAACATGGGAAGTACATCATTAGATCATTTTCMTTGTGAAATAAGTGTTATGAATTTCTGCCACTTTGATTTTCACTTCTGCTTTTAGCGTGGTTCTTACAGCTTTATGAAGTAATGGTACTTTTTGAGGACATTATTTAACTTGGTTTTCTTGGCTGTCTACATAACATTAAAACTTGGAAAAATACCTTTTAAATGTCACATGGTGTACAATGTCTTYTTGTATGTGTTAGTAAAAGGGCTGAATTTAAGCCCATCCTTCCTTTTTGACATGATGCTAACCCTTTCTTGTGTTTCTCTACCCTTTCCTCCCTCAGGAGATGACCTAGAGGCCTTACAGATACATTTGTGCTTTTGTCGCTCTAATCTGCATCCGCAGAGAACGACAAGATCTGGAAGCACACTTGTTTTCGCAGTGAGTAATATCTACCTCAGCCAGCAGACGGTGGATAAACCAGGAAGCTGCTGGAGACTTTAGACCAACAGACTGAGCTATCAGCTGGCCGCTTGCTCACTGCCTGCCTAGTCCAGCTTTGTGAAGAGGATTTGAGACGGACTGGATCTGTCTGCCCTTGGCCTCCCACAGCTCCTCTGCAAAAGAAAGAACAAAGCCACATCCTCTAACTCTGGCATTTACTCGTTTTTTTTTTTAAATTGTCATTTTCCCTTTTTGCTGTTGATCAGTGTGACATTTTCTGTGGATGCATTTTTCCTTTCAGCTTTTAAATGAATTTTTCTACTTTTACTAGTGCAGGCTGATATAGAATTATATATGTAAATACATATGTGTGTACTGTATGAAGAAACATTTTCCCATCTGAAGGGAAAGTTAATGCACTTTAAAACTTTGCTGTGATACTTTTCCTCTTCTACTATGATAACTTTGCTTGAAGCTAAAAACAGTGAATCTGGAGTTGTTTTTTGGTTGGGAATGAAATATCTGCAGCAGGGCTGCTTGTAAAGTTTTTACTCAGCGTTTGGTTTTTGGATTCCCCTTTCATTCTTACACAMTTTTTTGTTGCCGTTTCATGAAGAACATTGAGATGACCCTCAGGCAGGTGGACCTCTTAAATTGTGACTCGACTAAACTTGAATAATTTCAAGTCTGTTGGATTTAGTTTTTTTGTAAAACAGATAAGCGGACTTTGTGGAGAAAACAAACTACAACAAACAGGAGCTTCCGGTGCTGTTGCACCACCTATGTATTGTTGTAGTGCACAGGAAAGTAAAATGGACTACAAGCGTCGCTTTTTGCTTGGCGGGTCCAAGCAGAAAGTGCAACAGCACCAGCAGTACCAGATGCCTGAGCTGAGCCGGACCCTGAGCGCGCCTCTGACTTCTTCTTGCTCTGCCTCTTCGCCTTTGGGCACCGGGGTGGGCCTTCCTGGCAGCTGCCACCCACCTCCCTCTGGAACCACGACTGCTGTCGCTGACATCCAGCAAGGCATCTCTAAATATTTGGATGCCCTCAATGTGTTCTGTCGGGCCAGCGCCTTCCTCACAGACCTGTTCAGCAGTGTGTTCAGGAACTCTCACTATTCCAAAGCAGCTATGCAACTGAAGGACGTGCAGGAACACGTCATGGAGGCGGCCAGCAGGCTGACTGCAGCAATAAAGCCTGAGATTGCTAAGATGCTGATGGAGCTGAGTGCCGGGGCGGCAAATTTCAAAGACCAGAACGACTTCAGCCTGCAGGATGTTGAGGTAGGTGTTTCCAATGCAAACCCATTATAAACTTTTGATAAAATTATTGACATGTGTGATTGTCAAATTTTGTTGATGTCAAAGTCTTACATCTGCCATTCACACAAACACACAAAMATCAAGACTTCTGGAAAATAACTAGATTATAAAGTACCACATTATTTTTTTCATTATCAATGACTTGTCTTTAAGAAGTGATTTTCAGGTGTTTAGCTTCTCGCTGTCAGAAGGCTAGTTTCTATGAATCAGTGTTTCCTGGCTCAAACAGGGTCCTCACGCCCAGTGTTAACTTGGTGTCAGTATCTGAGGGTGAGGTGCGAAAAGYACTGAGGATATGAGAAAAGAAGTCATCTTTTGTCACTTTAAATACCACCCCATATTTCTACAACCATGTGTTTTCTCATGAACAGAAATATTGTAGTTGGGGTTGTTTTTGTGAGTGTTTAATTGCTTTATATGCCACCAGAAACAAACTTAACCAAAGGCTCAGGTTTGTCTTTGAAAACTTTTTTCCCCTCTTCAGATTCTTTTTGTATAATTAGTTTTTTTTACATTTGTGTTTTTGGGTCTTTTGTCACATTTGATTTATGGTAGAATGTATTTTAATGTACTTTAATTGGGGCGGGGCCGGTGGCCCGTGGGAGGGGATAGGCCAACCCAACCTGGGTGTCTAGTGTGCTGTATGTTCTGAGAGTTATCTGAATTATGGGGTAGGTAGGTAGGTAGGTATAGTATTTCTTCTGTGGTGGGGGCTGGGTAGGTGGCCTTGGTGGTGGCCGGGAGCTGTGCTGGGTCAGCTTGGTTGGCCCCTTTGTTGTGGCGGAGGTTTGCTCTTGGTCCCTCYTTGCGCTGTCGGCTGCTGGGTGTGCACTCTCGGCTGAATCGTCCTCGCTGGGGTACGGTAGCTTCTTTCGGTTGCGGGCTGGCTGGGGGTCGGGTCTTGGGGGTCTGGACGGCTCTGGGGCAGGTGGACTGTTGGTCCCGGTTTCTGGTGGCCCTCTGGGCTCTGTCTGTCCGTGGTCTGGGGCTTTCCGGACCTGGTGGTCTGTCCGGAGGAAGAGGTATTGGGGCCTCCTTTTTCACTCCCTCGTTGGCTTTTTTTGGGGATGGGGTCCAGAGAAGCAGCAGACGTCTGGTGCGGCCCGGGCCGAGACTTGGCTATCTGCTCCTCTCCACCACATAGGGCATGTATGGGGAGTATGAGAGGAATTTGGCATCCATCTTGTGTGTCTTTGAATGAGTGGGTGAGAGGATGAGGGTGGGATTGTGTGATTGTGTCTGTGTATGCTTGGATTTTTGTCAGGCTGGGACTTGGGCGGCGCCTTCTTCGGCTTCATTTGAGGGCCCACTGCTTCCCCTGCAGCGCTGCCTTCTGGTGGGTTGTGCCTTTGCCCGCCGGCGCGCTGGTGGCTCTCGATGCCTAGGGCTGGGTGCTTGAGCATGTGCTGGCTCGGCCCGTTGGGGCTTGGGTTCCCTGGCCCTGTCGGGCCTTGGCTTGAGGTGGGGCCTCGTGGGCCATGCCTGGTTCTGCTCTGGCACGGTGGGTGCCGGTGGGGCCTGTGAGCTCATCGCTGCTGGCCCCCGGGGTTTACTGCATGTGGTCGATGGTGGTGCTCTCCCTGTTCTCTCCTATGGTCCCCTTTGCGGGGTGGGTGGGCACCTGGCGCGGGTGTGTCTGGGGGCTCCGCACTTGGGGTCCCTCTCAGGGTCTTTGGCGCTGGTCTCCCTTATGTCGCCTTCGGGCTTTACAGGTCGGGTCTGTGGTCCTCCACAGTCACTTTTAAACATTCCATTGGTGAGATCTTGTACACACATGCATGCTCACAACCGCACACAAACAGGTGTTTAAATCCTGGGTTTTCTGGTCGGACACAGATTGAATAGTATGTGCATATGTGTATGTATAGACATACAGTATGTGTATGCATGTGTGTGTAGGTATGGAGATATATATATATTTATAAGAATACCTTTCAGTAAGGTTATAATCATTATTATTATATACATATGCATTTTTGTTGCTGTGTTTTTGTTATCTCTGTTTCTGTAGGTGTGCAGCCAAGATGTCAGGTGTGTTGTTTTGTGTCTTCATATATTTCACATATCTTCTAATCTCTCTTTTGCTCTTTCCCATTACATTTAACTTTATTCTTCTCTTTCTTTTTCTTCTTTAAAAATGTCATTGATGATGAAGAAACTAATATTCAGTTCTGCTTTCAACTGAAGTGGCTAAAAAAAGACATCTCCTCAACTGGTTTCCTTAACTTAAATCGTTTGGCTTCTGAATTGGTGCCAGATAAATTAACTTTGTATTATGCTTATTATTACTACACTGATGTAATAAAACCGCGCACCAACAGATACATCAACACTGGTTGAAGCTACGTTTTTTGCGACCGATTGAAGATCAAATTCTACAGCACCAAGTGTTGAGAATCAGTCCGAAACAGCGAGCA
>NW_013952708.1:431064-439506 GCF_001266775.1 Austrofundulus limnaeus | reverse complement strand
ATATATATACACACCTTTTCAGCAAGGTTGTAATCACTATTATTATATAGATATGCATTTTTGTTGCTGTGTTTTTGTTATCTCTGTTTCTGTAGGTGTGCAGCCAAGATGTCGGGTGTGTTGTCTTTGTTTTCCCAATATATATTTCACATATCTTCTAATCTCTCCTTCACTCTTTCCCATTACAATTTACTTTTTTCTTATCTTTCTTTTTCTTCTTAAAAAAAGTTGATCAGAGTGAGGTTACAATTTATGCCAAATCCAGGAGTGTGTCTGTGCTTTGATATCTTGGGGAATTTAATTCTCATTCAAGTATTTGGACATGCACAAAAAAAAAAAAAAAAAAAAACAATTACTGTAAAGTTATCTCAAACTGAGAGAAGAGCTATAGGTGAACAACTCATAAAGTTGTAGAAAACACTGCTCATTCTTTCTGACTAAATCTAGATAATGCACAATCCACTTTAAGCCCAGGTCACAGGGTTCATGAACACAGGCTGGATAAGTAATGTTGACACTGTCAGGTCTTAAACACGGGGTCATAACAAATTACGACATCTGCCTGAGTTGGGCCCCAGAAAGAACTGGCCTCAGTGAGCCACAGTTAAACAGACCAAACTGTTGCTTTATACTTTGACAAGTAATAATTATGTTATTTGTATAAAATCACAAACTTTGGCTAGTTTAAATATTAATAATTCATGTTTTTTTGTACTACATTAGTCAGTTTGCATGAAACCGTTGGTGTATTTTCATCTGTGCACCGCATCAAAGCAGCCTTCAGAATGATGCCTTGGTAATATGAAGGAATTTTATTGCATGTAGRGCAATAATAATATTCTGCTTTATCCACAATTTTTTTAAAGCCCCAAAACATTGCTTCTATATTCCAGGTAGGGTTGGGCAATATTGACCAAAAAATTAATCACAATTACCGTAACTGTGGCATTTAGCCAATGAAACTTAACATGGTGATTAATAGATGACATATTTTGCACTTGCATGTCTTTGACTCTAAATCCGTTACCCTATGTTCTATAAATATCCTTACAAATCATCAGTTTTATCAGGCTAAATTAGTAAGCTGTTTATTGAAACCCACCTTTTCCCACAAAGTTGAGTGGCAACATATTTTAGTAATGTAGTATGTATGCCACAGCTCACATGCATGTTTGATAGTGAGAGTGCATCGCACACAAAAATAGGCTTTGCCATTGTGTGGCACTAATTGTAGTAATTGCAAAGTGGCAAATGTTAATTGTTGACAGTTTTCTGACCATTAATTTCTCAAAATACAATTTTRCCCAACCATAATTCCTACTACAGTTTTCACAAAGACACTTTCCTCACCAATTATTACCCAGAAGTATAGAACTGTATTTACCAAAATCCTAAAGGTGACTGTGGGTGTGAATAAAGATATTTTTGTAATTCATAGGCTAGCGTTGGTTAAGTTTTGGTGGTCTGTTGTGACAGTAGGTCAATATAACTAAAACAGAGAGTTTACTAGAGAGTAAAAATTATTTAGAGTGTTAGCTCATTCTCTTCTTCTCAATCAGGAACCATCAAACAGAACTATTATGTAGCAACAAACAGGTATACATCAGCAGCCAGGACTCATGATGGACTGCAGAACCCCTGTGGATGTGGCTGAGCCCAAAACAGGAAACACTTTTCCACCGCAGTCAGTAAATCTGACTCTCTGTGGTTGTGGATATGCACAGATAAATATTAGAGGAAGCCCAAGTCTGTGAAAGTTTAGACCACATGGCTTGGTACTTGCACTTGCTGTCTAGACCTGGGCATAATGGCACATTTGTTAGAGCTTAAATGCAGACTCACTAAAGCCAGACTTTRCAATGGCTCTGTTATTATTGTAACAAACCTAATGGCAAAAAACTCCATGTAAACAATAATAAAGTAAAAGTGAAGTCTAGCCCATTGTGCCTTGTGAACAACTAGTCAGAGCTTTCTTAAACTTTATCACATCCAAATGTTGTTATTGTTTGGTAATTTGAAAACAGACTTTACTAAAAGTAAAGTTCAGACTTGACGGGCTGCTTAACGGTTTGGTTTTGTGATCCTTTGTAGCCAGTTGGTTGTTTTCAATTCTGTGAAATTTCTAAGCAAAACAGGACACCAAGTTTAGACATATTTAGCCATAGCCGTAGGTAATTTATGCTGTAATTTAGAATGTAGTGCAGGTTTGACTATAAAGGGAATGTTCTTTTTTCCTTCTGCGTTAAGGAATGCTGTTTGGCAACTGAACACCCTATGAAGTCTTCAAAATGAACCAAATACATTTCTGAGTGTGGGGAGTTGTGGTATGTGAAGCTTTTTCCTCTTTTTTTCCTTACTTTGCTCACATATCCTCTACCCCCCATCCCTCCTATTTTTTAATATTTAAAAACAGTGTGGTTCTCTGACTACGCAGAGTGACACTGCTAMTAAAGCTGCATGGAAAAATCACCTTTAATAAAAAAAGTTGTAAGTAAGTCTGAAGCACAGACAGAGGACCAGAGATAAAACAGAAGCTTCAGCAACAGGGAGGATCCCAGTTGCTTTAAAACGATTTATAATGATCATTCTGAATCCTGCGCACACTGGAAGTTTAACACCTTTGATCTACAGCTGTTAAAAACACTCTTCTGTCATCTTTATATGTAATTGACAGTTTCATGATAACAGATGGTGCATAATTTGAGGGCTTAGTCTAGCTGGAGTAAGCAATACATAGTTATGAGTGATATCTGTTGGCTGTTTGGACTTTTTCATTGTGGATAAATGACTTGACTAGCTTGTAGTATACAGAATTTATTAAAAAACAGTAATAAATAATAAGGTGTACTATTTGGTACAATGTAAAATGCAGCATGCTGTTCAGACTGAGGTAAAAACATTTGTTCAGACTAGATTAAATAAAGATTTAAACAAAACCTGTGGAGCTTTTGACCTGGAAAGGCCTTTTTTATTGTATGCAAAAGAATGACAACCTAAATACACAGATTTATTTTGAAACATACAGCAGTATTCCTATTCACACATTTTGATTGGGTAACATTCTTAACCTGGGATGTTCAGTAGAGCAAATTTGTTTATATTTAATATTTTGAAAATTTCCTGTTAACTGTGACCAGTGGCAATTCAGATTATCAACACTTATGTAGTGAAACTGAGGTAAAGTTTCTTCCCTCATCGTTAAGCTCTGAAGTTTATCATTTAAAAATACAAGAAATATATATTTTTAATGATGATGCATATTTTTTGATAAAATTTTAAATCAAATTATGTAAAATTCATCACATTTTTGTGAACTTCAAAAGATTCTCTGGTGCTGTCTTGGAATTACTGTCTCACGTCTGCAATTTTCATGCTATTATCAAACAATACTTTTGGAAACAACTGTGTTTAAAATGTTTATCTTGGTTATAGAATAAAATAGTAATAGCCTTTATTGTCCCGCAGAGGGGAAATTCAGGTGTCACAGCAGCATCTGTACAGAGATTCACACACTAGTTACTTTACAAACTATAGATGGTGCACACAAAACAAAAATTAACATTGACTAGCCATGATATGACCACTAATATTAAAAACATAATATAAAGAATTGTGCAAGGATATAAAAAGATGTTATTTTGTTTTGAATGTCTTTTTGTTTAATCTCTGTATTGCAATTTTATTACCCTTTAAAGGCACAGTGTGTAGGATTTTGTCAAGTCTTTTAGCCGAAATTATCCCCCTCCTACAGCGTGGCTATTGCCAGTATCACTCCACCCCCTGTTAACAATAAGTGTTAATTAGGTGTCAAYGATAGCCATGTGATGTGAGTATCAGTCTATGGAGGCAGGGCTTAAAAGCCTGAATTTTGCCTGAAACTCTCAGACTGAAGAAGTCTCTTGGAGGAGAGACGAAACGTTTCATTARAGAAGAACCCGTCCAGAAGRCCTAYACAATTTTTTTCTTTTTGATTTTTTACCTGGATTACTGAGATGCATCAGGACATCTTAGCCGAAATTGAGATAGACACTAATGACAATAATAAAAAACATGTCTAATCATTGCAGACGAAGACCTTGTTTTATTATTTTTACCTTATAAAAAGCTGTTTATATCTCCATGGTCGCGGGTCGCCACACAGGCAGCCGCCATCTTGCACCGCCATCTTGTCTACGAAGGCTCATAAAGGACAAACTGCGGTGGCGGTGTCTAAAATGGTTTTAGTTGTAATACTATAAAAGTAATATTTGTTGTCTGTCATTGTAGCTGGGATAATTTTACTTATTAAAACTCATAATCTTACCACTTGAAACATCACTAGCCCTGAAGCTGCTGGTAGACATCGCGGTTGGAATTATCAAAGGTTTTTGACACCTGAGAGACACCGTAGGACACCTTTGCGTTTGGAAGCAGGGGGTGGGGGTAGGACCAGGGAGGATGATTCAACCACTCAACCACTAGATGTAGCTGAAAACAACAAATCCCACACTGTGCCTTTAACAGATGAAGTGTCTATGAAAGAATAGTCTTATTTATATCAGTTATTTAATTAATGAAAACTAAATAACTGAATGAGGAAGTACCAAAGGATCCATTTTAGTTCCTGTGACAAGTTGAAGAGACTGACTGGCCTTCCTTTTTTCTCTAGAATGAGTGGAAAATAAAAAGTCAGAGCTATAAAGGCAGTAAAATGTAAATTTGCACCATTCTTATTGGTTTAGGTAGAAAAATCAGACATCAGTATAGGTACACTATACAACAACCATCTGAAGATTAAAACACTCCCTATCAAAGATCTTAGAAACATTGCACTCCTTGATCTGCTGCACCAATAATGCAGGTGTTCTCAGGAACTGGATTGTAAAAGTGATAGATTCCTAAGTTGCCTTGTTTGGTTGTGAGAGGGGCCAACATTGGCTTGCAGCACTCTTATTTCTCATATTTTCCATGACTGTGTGGGATCCTGCACAGCCAATCACATGTGTTATCCATTAGSTTGTGCTGAAGCCATGTCCTCTTCTTTTTTTAAATGCTTGGTTATTGTAGCCTTTGTAACACTTAGTTGTTTTTAATCTCTTAGAGTTTTTGCTCTTATTTTATCTTCATTAAGATGTGCTGCATATGGTGATATGAACCTCTAGTCCTCTTTGTCTAACTGTGTGAGTTCAGTTATCTATAACCTTGCAAACACACTTCATCTTTATTAAATCATTTTGATTAATTTTCTCAGTACTGAGAACATGAGGCCATGTTTATCAAGTTTTTCAGTGAACTGGGAGTAGGAATTGGCTATATATTATCATACTTCCTTCAATTTTGTACATTGTTGTATTAAAACTATTTGACGTACTGTGTTCTTCTTTTTTTTATTTATAGATAGTGTTGTTTCTCTGGTGGTCACAATGCATTGATTGATGTTGAATATATCAAATGTTTTAATTTTGTTAACCGTCCAATGATTTTACTGGAACAGTGATGTGACATCTTTATTTTAGAGGAGAACTTTAATATTTGACATTAGTTGCCATGAAATTGTCTCCAGATTCTTTTGTTCCACATAGCTAAAGAAAAGGGAATTGTGTACTCCATATACGAGAGATGCACATATTCTGGTTTTGTGGGTCAATGCCAATTACAGATTTACACACCACATAACCCCGCCAATATTTAATTYTTTCCATTTCTTACTTCTCTTAAGGAGAAATTTCCAACATGAGATTTTTACTGGTGGAGTTGGTGGTGGTGGTAATTGAAAAGCAAGAACAAAATACCTTTGCAGAAAAGGCTTTTATGAATAGCTCTCACTTTTATTGCTTACTGGAGTAGATATTTAAATGAAAGTAGGCAGAATTGGAACAGTTGTTTTTTTATAGTTATGAGGTTGTACTGTCAGATGTTTTCTGTGATATGGAAATAATCTGAGCAGGTGTCAAAAAAGAGCTCTAACCCTCTATAATTTTGGAAATTAAACCGAGAATGGTTCCAGATGTCCACCACAAGACGGTTATTCTGAGATTGAATTTTTCATTTTAAATATTTTAAACATGTTGAAACTTTAAGCAACAAGAATCCTATCTTCTGCATCATCTTACTAATAAAAAATTGAAAACTTTGTCAATGTTTTTGAGACTTTGACACAAATGCTTTTCACCTACTAGTCTCCAACATTTGCGGTCTCTTGAGGTTCTAGCTTTAGTAATTCTTTTTGATCAAAGTATTTTTTATTATTTTTTAACATAATCCACAACAAAAAACAAACTACCGGTAACAAAAACACAAACACCCGAAATCCCACCAATCCCATCCCACCCCCTCCTATACCGGGTCTACTGAAACAACAAAAATCGATCTTGTATTAATACAATTGATACAATAAACAGGTTTGTGTACAATGAAACAATATTTAACCTTTACACAAAGTTATCTGCCGAAATGTTTTCTACATAAGATATAAATGGCTGCCAGATGTCAAAAAAATTGTTTACAGATCCCCTAACAGTATATCTAATCTTCTCTAAATGAATGTAAGACATATCTAAATGAATGTAAGACATATAACTTTAGTAATTCTTGACATCATTTAGTTCTGTGATTTTTGCCTTCCAGTGTCCAGTAGAGCTGATGGTCCATCGACCACTATAATACTCTAGCTGGAATAACAACAGAGTTAGTGAGGCGGTAAATTCCTGTCAGTAATGGATCTGTAGCCACTTTTTTGTTGTTACCAAACCAGTGAAACTTCCAGTGCGTGGAGCTTTATGCCTTTCCTTATTTAAACCATAAAGTTATGCTTTCCATGAAGTATTGTGTTGATGGAAAGTGGCTGCGTTTTGCTGTTTGCTGTCAGAAAGCAACAGCATGTTTCTGTCCTCACTACTCGGCAAATCTCTTGAGATATTTTCAGCAAGTACCTGAAAAAAGAAAACCCAGTGACCACGGTGAACCCTGTGGCGTCTTGTTTCTCCTACACAAACTGGAAAACAAGAACGACACATTCTCTCAGCAAATACAATTAAACATGCATCTCAGAGGTGGAATGATGTTTTTTTTTTTAAACTACACATTTTACAGACTGTTAATTCAGTTGTTTTTAATGCAACACACACATAACACAGTCATTCTTTATACATGGTAATGTACTTGTCTTTGTCTTGCAAAAACAAAAACATATAAGACCTATTTTAAAGTTTAGCTTGTGTTTACAATTCAGAATTCACCAGAAATGCTGCTGTAAACACAAGTTTGAAAAGTTGAAATCAGTTCAGGCTAGGTCCTTTTATTTAGAAACTGTTTTATAAGTTTTGCATTCCACTTAATGACAAAGTCATGACCTCCTAATTTATGAAGTACATGGGATTTTCTCTCATATTTGCTCTGGTGAACAAAAAATCAAGGTAAGTATTGAGAAAAGTAAATAGCGTTGTTTGTATATCTTAGATAAAGGTATTGATTAGGTTGTAACGCCTTTGAGGAAGATGTGCTTTTGAACAATCTATGTTCTTATCATTAAAAGGAGTAGCCAGATGACAGTCTGCTGACAGTCATGTGTTCTAGTGGTCATATGTGATGAATGATTCAGCAGTTTAATGGTGTAGCACTGTTTTACAAAAGTGCAGACAGTTTTTAAAAGCAATTTTTGTCAATCTCCTGCAAAGGAACCCAAGGAAACTTTATTGGCATAGTAACCTCAAACAAACTTACAGAAGGAGACACATCGCTTTTCTTGTTCTTTATATGGAGAAAAGAAAATGTAATTATTTTTATTTAAATTGCTAAACTTTGGAAATGCCCAAAGACATAGAGCACCCAGTTAAAACCTAATACAGGGCTATTCAACTGGCTGCACTGGCTACATCCAGCCCGCAAGTGAAAGTAAATCTTTAATATCTTACGATCAGCCCTTATAAATGAAACCAGAACACAATATATATAGTAATATACAGTAGCTATGTATAGCTTGGCGCTGACGTGAAAGCTAACAGGCTAAACTGGGATTCTCCAATAAATGAAGCAACTCTTTTGTCCTCCATTTGCATTTTCAGTTGCAGGTCGAGTCATTTCTACATTCWCCTCTCTGTTCAGGAGCTCTGGTTTCATTTGAAAGGGCTGAAGGTCCAAGATTAACCTTCAGGGTGGATAAGAGCTCGCACAGCCTCTCACCCAAAAACTTCATTGTCTACCTGGTATGCTTTGCGGGGTAATAAAATAGCACTGTCCATGTGACTAAACATACATATATATCTCAGTGGTTCCCAAAGTGTGGGGCGTGCCCCCTAGSGGGGGCGCAGYTTGACTGAATGGAGGGGAGGTGGAGGGGKGAATGCTCAGACRTTGTTAGCACAGACAGGTTATTGATGGAGATTTATTCTTAATCAACAAACCATTRTTTTTTTTCCTCTCAGGGTGTTGTTCATGTTTAACACACTTTGCACAGAAACACTT
>NW_013952708.1:426233-430503 GCF_001266775.1 Austrofundulus limnaeus | reverse complement strand
ATGGAATTATTTTTATAAGCCAAAGTGGGGCCCGTCAGAAAAGGTTTGGGATCCACTGGTGTGTGTGTGTGTGTGTAAACAGCCTACGATGTTTTTAGTCCTTCTTTTTCAGTTATGAAAAAGGTTTCCTTTAAATCGTGCAAATTTTAAGTTTATAATTCAATGCAACAAAATAAATAAATTTAAAAGGTGAAAGATAATACTTATATTACACACTGCAGTATTTCACCTACGATTAATGCCCCCCCAATGTAGWTGAACAGCCCTGACCTAATATACTTCCTGCTCACAAAGAGGATCGTTTGTTTGGAAAAGAGGCTACAGTGTTGGTTTTTGATGAGTCACGGGGTCATGTGAACATGTTTGCTCCAGGGAGATCCAAATTTTCAGTGTCTCACAGTTTTCCCTCAGCTACTCTAGCTTGATAAAAAACTAATATTCCTTGTAGTTTTTAACAATACTTGCTGTTCTGTTTCTCCAGGTGCTGGGTCGGTGCTTTGTCACGGTGATGCAGGTCCATTTCCAGTTCCTGTCACAGGCTCTGCAGAAGGTCCAACCTGTGGCCCAGTCCTGCCTGGCAGAGGCTCTTGCCCAGGCCCAAGAGCGTTGTGCCAGCTCCCGCTCCCAAAGCTCTGACCTTGGGCCCCTAACAGAACTAGAAGAAGCCTCTCGCTCATGGAAGGGTGCAGCTCAGGTATGCAGCCTTTACCTCAGGGCTTTTCCAGGCCTGGGACTTGAAAACATGGTTCCTGTCAGTCGGATGTGAACAAACCAACTTGTCAAACATTCACAAGAAATGCTTGCTGTATGATTTCCAGCCACAGTTTACTTTTTCCACTTAGCTGGCCCATAGCTCATCTATAAACCTGTGTTGCTATGAATCTCCAATTCCAATCTGTGTAAAGGACCTTACTAATCCTCAGGCTGGCTGCCTTTTGAGAGAGGCAAAAAGAAGAGTAGTGAGTTGATTGATCTGTTAAAACCAGGCATGTAGTGTGTTTGCCCTGGAGGAAATTAGGGCTGCCTAWAGGATGACAGCATAGTGTATTTCAGAAGCTACACCCTATTTTTTTTTTCAAATAGAAACTTTTTTCTTTCTTTAAAATTTGATCCCACAAGATTTCTGTGGTATTTCACTAAGAAAAAAAATGCAAATTCTAATTTGGCAGATCATTTATTACTTTTGAGGTTTTGGTTTTAGTGAAAGAAATAGAAGTTGTTCATGTTCGTTTACCGGCTGTGTGCTTACTAATACGGAGAATGTGCAAATGCATGGAAAGAATTATTAAAGAGTAACCATACAAAACCAAAGAGCACTTTTGGCTGACGTCTGTTTTATTCGAGTCACCAGGAATTCAGCCCGAGTATCAGGAAGTCCATTCAGTTTTTACATAAAGCTTCAGGGCGTGGCTCTGCCTATTTGATGACGTCAGGGGAGTCCTTGCCATTTTGTCGAAGCCATGCCTTTAAACATTAAAATCTACCCTAATGAAGGATTAAATGTCAGATATGTGTTGAATTTGKTTCCGGCATGTAGCTATTAATATAAAATCATCAAGTTAAGCAAGACAGTCATATTTAACAACCCTACAGTTCTGTCATAAGACTATAGCATGTGTAGTGTAATTAAAATCAGTACAATAACCTAATACCCAATAATTTCTTCAGTAGTGTTCTTCGGGTAGCTCCGTCTCAGAGCTCTGCTGTGTCCTGTTCTGTCGTCAGGCTACCGGAAGGCTGAGAGAGAGAGGCCGGGACGGCTGCCTGGCAGGCATCCAGGTTCAGCAACTCTTTTGCTCCAACAACACTAGCATCCCCGAGCACCAGCTGAAGGAGCTCAACATGAAGATTGACAGTGCWTTACAGGTACAGTTTCAACGTACTGATCAAGCCTGTGAAGCCACTGAAGATGTAGTGAAACACCCTTAATTTAACTGGTCACCAAGAGAGTAAGGTCAAAGATATGATGTTTGAACGCTGCTCATGTTTCCACCCAATGCAGGCCTACAGAGCAGCACTGGAGAGCCTGGGCCACAGGGAGTATGCACTCAAGGCAGGCTTTCATCACAACCCCAAAGCTGTGGAAGAAGCCTTACAGGTGGGTTGAAAACTTGCAGAGCTGTAAAGTAACTAAGTATAAATACTTCTTACTGTACATAAGTAGAAATTTTAGGTATCTGTACTTGAGTAATTATTTTTCAGCCTACTTTTTACATCTACTTCTTACATTTTCACACAATTATCTGTAATTTCTACTTCTTACATTTTTAAAAAAGGAAAGAAGTAGAAAGTTTCATTCAAGTTTAATTTCATTAATTATATTATTGTATTTGGCTGCAGCCCTCAGATTTTTATTTTGGGGGAAATGTTTGGGCAGCCTTGTTATATGTATATAAACTGAAACAGCTGGACTAGTGCATCCTAAATTTAACATAAATTAATTATTTTAATACGATACAGTCATTTCTGCATTTTTTTGGGGAGGTCACCTCCTAATAAATGTCCTTACAGAAAATCTAACTGCTCATTGTAATCAATGTAATCAATACTTTTACTTTTAATACTTAAGTAAAAAAATATCAGATACTTTAAGACTCAAGTAATATTCCTACAGAAGACTTTAACTTTTACCAAAGTCATATTGTGGTAAGATAATTGTACTTTTACTCAAGTATCACTTTGTGGTGCTTTATACAACACTGAAAACTTGTAAGATTAAGAAACTAAAGTGAAAATGATGTTTAAGTTGGACTGTTTTAAAAGGGATTCTTTGAAATTCACAATGTTTTAGTTAACAGCAGGTTTTTATGTTAAGACCCTGTCACACTATTACGTTTTAGGCAACTTATGCCAACTTATGAAAAGTTTGTCCAAGACCAAAGATGAAGGTGGAGTTTAAAAAAAATCTACTGGAAGCCTCTTTTGGAWATACAGCTGATAGGAGTAAAACGTTCATAACAAAGTCTTCATAAGTTGTCTAAAACGCTGTAGTGTGACAGGATCTTTACCACTTCAGGTTAACTCTTGTTTATTTGTGGGTAATTCTCATGATGTGTTTGTACGGTTGTTGTGTGTGAACAGGGCTGTTGTAGTGAGGCAGAGGCTCAGCAGGCGGGCAGGATGCAGACCACCTCCCAGCCCATCCAGTGCGAGCTTCCCACCATCCCTGTGCAAATTGGCTCACACTTCCTCAAAGGAGTGTCCTTTAATGAGTCAGCAGCTGAAAACCTCAAACTGAAAACGGTATGCATTCTTTACCTCTAAATATCAGAATTTATTCATCTGAATTTGGTGCCAAAATTATAATTCTGGACAGCAAAACAAACAAAAATGCTCTGTTTCAATGTTAACGGTAAACGCTTCAGTTTTTTTGTCTGTAGTTAAACATTAATAAATGCTAAGCCGGTTGGTTTGTTGATGCCCCTCTGTGTTTTATGTTCAGCACACGATGCTGCAGCTMATTAAGGAGGTGCTGGGTCAGAATGGAATGACTTCCAGGGACGACTCTCCGGTCACCGAGGTCCTCAATCAGGTTTGCCCGTCCAGTTGGAGAGGAGCTTGCAAGACCTCTGTCCAGCTGCTGTTTGCCCAGGCTGGTCTGGTAAGTAGAAGTTGTAAATTGGAGGGTTGGTATGCTTTTACAGTGAAGGTGTGATGGAATAAATACACGTTAAAAAAATCTTGTTTCTAAAATGTGAGCACTTTTAAAGGATGTTATTTGAGCTAGTTAAATCTCAGTTATATTATCTGCATCTTGTGGATGGAAAAAGATTTAAAGGGTCCTGTTCCTAACAGGCCTGTCATATTTTATTCACACCTCTGTAGTTCTTTGTGTCTGTCAAGGTTTGGCAGATCCAGATGCTTTTCATGCCTTCTTGATGTAAACAAACACCCAAGAGATCAAAAAAGAAAAGGAAAACATTCCTGTAACATCCGAACCAAGGATAGTCTAGCCTGGACGGGTCTGCAAACACACTCTCCCCCTCCCCACTGTTTCAAAAGAGAGTCAGCAGCAGCAGTCTCCTTAGAGTAACATCAGTTTGTTTATTCTTTTTTTTTCTTTCTTTTCTTTGTGTGGTCTCCCTGTTTGGTATATTAAAACTGAGTGTTCCCATCCAGCCTTCCCAGCACAATGTTAACTGTAAAACAACCCTTGGATGATGAATGGGTGCTTTGCATTTAACCCCTTATCTGAACGTATCACCACTCAGCTCAAAATAGATCACCTTCAACACACACACACACACACACACACACACACACACACACA
>NW_013952708.1:420364-426203 GCF_001266775.1 Austrofundulus limnaeus | reverse complement strand
CACACACACACACACACACACACACACACACACACACACACACACACACACATTCGTCATTCTTTTTAAGAACACCTGTATTTTCTCATGCACACATTGGCATGCAGGGCAGTACAGCTACTCTCTGGTCCCTCACATAGCAGCTATTTAAGTATCTATGTTAAGTATAAATTACTATAGTCCCTTTTATACATTTACCTCACAAAACTTATTTTTAGTCACAATTTAAGAATTTGACAACTGTATGTACAGTGATCCCTCGCTATAACRCGGTTCACCTTTCACGATCTCGCTGCTTCACGGATTTTTTTGTGCAGTTTTTTTTTTCACAGTGCATTGTGTTCTTCGTCCTGATTGGCTAAACAGTCTCTGTGCTCAACAGGCTATCAACATGTCAGAGCCTGAGGATGATTTAAAAACAATAAATAACACCTAATAACCATCTTCCAACCTGTTCTGCCGCTAGAAAAAAAGTTATGGACTTTTTCCGCTCTCCTTTCCTACTGCTTTGCAGCAGGCGCGCCGGCGTGAGGAAAAAAAAAAAGTGTCAGCTCGCAGCTCCTGCAGAGGCGAAACTAACGAACAAACCACCTCTAAATTATCTGGTGAATTAATTATCTGGTGTGCGCAACGTTCGCTTGCTCTTTAGTAAATAAAGCAAAGCCATTTTCTCTATTTTATCTTTATTTCACCCGTCGTTAAGACAGACCGGTGTTCCTCCCTCTTCAGATGCGTGTTTAGTCCGCTGCTGCGTTCTACACCGAACGTGCTTCAGTGCGTCCAAGACGCTGGGCGCATTTTTGCTGCTCAAAACGCGTTCGGTGGGAACCCGGTGTACCGGCTTAACTACTTCACGGATTTCGCCTATCACGGGTTGTTTTTGGAACACAACCCCCACGAAAAACGAGGGATCRCTGTAYATTARAAAAGTCAGGGTCAAACTGTGAAAGTGTTACTTTTTTAAAGTGACAGACGCAAAGATTTTAGCTATGTTTGGTAAAACACTTGTTCTTGTATCTRCTACTTTTTCTGTCCCTTTATACCTGTTACACATACTTACTTGGTGATTATTTTAATGATTMAATTATTTTCTTTCAGAGTGCAATAAAAACTGACAGTTGTCTTTATTACTGCTGAACTCTGTRGTTTTATCTGTTGTGTTTTTCATGATCGCTTGCTGATAGCTTATCTATTTGTCTTTCTTAAAAATAAAAAAAGGAAATAAAACCTAATCCAGGTTTTTTGGAGGATACACCTGCTCTTATGAAAACAATAGTCGTTTCCTGCAATCCAGGACATGTGCTCCTCCCTTCTTTCCCTTTCTGTGAGCAAACATGCGTGTTTTGAGGAACAAGGTCACTTTAAAAAAAAAAAAGAAATAAAAACCTTGTGAATAGATTTGCCCTCAGCAAGTAGGAAGGCTCGTCGGTTTGCCACCAGCTGATTGAAAGCATTCAGCTTCCTCACCCTGACTTGCCTCTTGCTGCTAGGTGGTAAATTAATGCCAGACGTCAGCTGCAAGCGTTTGACCTCTGACTGGTTTTGTATCTTAACAGGCTTCTGCTCTGTACATTTTAAAACCTGCCGCCTAAATAATATCAATTTAAATGCTAAATATTAATTTTGTGGCTGCTTTTTGATATGATAGATATTATATGTATATACTGTTCTGTCAGGTGAGGCTCCAAGTTGTTTCTTGGTCTCAACAGGTGGTTGTTGATACAGCTCAGATTGAGAACAAGGAGGCCTACGCTCCCCAGATCACTCTGGAGGGATCCAAGGTTGTTGTCCAGGTTCCCTCAACATGGTGAGACCATCAAGATTACAATCTGAAGGGATTAGAAATGTTTGTAAAACCTGAAATTCGAATAAATTTAAGGGACAGATGTACTTCAGTCCAAGGAATATGATTATGGAATACTCTGGATAGTGATTGTAAAAATGCTGGCTCAATTAATTTGTTTAAAAGAATAATTAAAAATTATTTGTTAAAGAAAAATGAAATTCTATAATTTGTATTTATAAGAGCTGTTGTTTAGGAGCTGAAGTTTTTGTTTTGTTATTGTTTGAACATTGTTATTGTTTCAAACTATTAATATTATATGACTATTTATATATTTTTAAATAGGGGCAGATATAAGTTTTTTTCTTTCTGCTACATTTCATTTTTATTTATGTATTTTTTATGTGAATTTATTTGTTGTTAAATGAATAAATATTGAAAAATATATATGTTTAAATTTAATTTGTGTATACACAACACACTGAAGAGGAATAAAGCATCTCTAATTTAAAAGTCAAAGCTATCTGGGAATAAAATGTTTTAGTGTCTGTATTATTTTATCAACACACCAGTTTGTTGTCTGAGACATTATGTTGAAAAGGTTTTGTTGTTGTGCTTGTTCAGGTGTTTGAAGGAGGACCCGGCCACCATGTCCCTGCTGCAGCGAAGCCTGGACCCAGAGAAGACTCTTGGACTAGTAGATGTTCTGTACACAGCTGTGTTCGACATCAACAGGTGGAAGGAGAGGAAGTAAGTGGATTATAATTGATTAATAACTGCTACATGTTCCAACAAATCAAAAGTTGAGCCTTTTCAAGTACTGTGTGAGGAGGAACTTGTTTTTATATTAAATGATCAAATGGATATATTTTGTTTGCACCAAAGGGAGCAGGCCCTGCCCACTATTCAGATCCAGCTGCAGCGAGAGAGTCCAGAATACGGCAGCCCGATAGACTTACCTGTTGGCACCAGCTCCAAGGCCTCTAGTGGATTACCAAAAACAATATCTAAACTGACTTCCAAGTTTGCCAAGAAGGTCTCCTCCAGCTCTAACAGTGGAGGCAGCTACTCCATTCCCAGCACCCCGTCCCGCAGCATGCTGTCAAGTAGCAGCTCTGAGGAAAAAGCCAAAAGCCTGGGCCACAGCGACGGGAGGCTACAGAGCATTCTACAGATGGGCGGTATGTCCTGCAGCCCTGACTCTACACAGCAGAACCAGCTGGCTAACGGCTCGGGGTCTGAAGACCAGGGCATGAACCTGCCCACTGACCAGGAGATGCAAGACGTCATTGACTTTCTCTCAGGGTTCAACATGGGCAAATCCCAGCAGGCCTCGCCCCTGGTCAAGAGGAGGAACTCTGTGGCCTCTGCCAATCCAGCTGAGCTGAAGCCCCCGAGTGGTCCTCCACCAGCCTCCCAGTCCGCCTCTCACAGCGCCCTGCAGCCCCCGTCTCAGCCACAGCCTCAGCCTCCACGATCCGTGCAGAAGCAGCAGCCCCCGCCTCAAACACAAGCTCCACAGCAGCAGCAGCAGCAGCAGCAGCAGCAGCCCCCTCCTCCTTCTCAGCAGTCCTCCCCACAGGCCCTGCCGTACTACCAGCACCTCCTGCAGCCCATCACTCAGCAGCAGGCTCCGCCTCCTCAGCTTCCTCCCCAGCAGACCCCACCACAGGTCCTGCCGCAGCAAAGAGTGGCCAGCAAGTGGCTTGGCACCRCAGGGCAGCAGCCCCCACCACAAGCCCCCCCAGCGGGGCTGTCACCCCTAGGCCCCATCGGACAGTGGGGATCCCCCGGGCTGCCGGACCTCAGCTCGGACCTGTACAGCCTGGGTCTGGTCAGCACCTACATGGACAGCGTCATCTCAGACATGCTGGGCCAGAAGCCACAGGGGCCTCGCAACAACACCTGGCCTAACAGGGACCAGAGTGAGGGCGTGTTCGGAGCCCTGGGGGACACGCTGTCTTTTGATCCAGCAGGTGGGTGCCCCTCTGACACATGATGAGTTCATGTCAGTATGATACACAGGCATTAAGTGTTTTTCAACAATAGTCCCTCATAAAGGCAAACAGTCACACACGCACAACTAGAATGTCTTTTTGGATGTGAAGAGTCATTTTCCTCAAATTTTATCATAAAGCTCAGACGTCAAATGCTCCTTTAAAACCGCTCCTAATTACTGTATGTATTTAATAATTGAGAATTAAAGTAAAATGGTAATACAAAAGTAAGTTGGTTACACAAAAAAGTGTGTTGGAGTATTAAAATTTGCATGAAATTTGTATAAAAAATGACCTGTAAGTTAGAGTTGGGCAATAAAACTAACTATATGTAGAGATAGACACGTGATCAACAACAGAAAACACATTCAGCTCAAATAGGAGCTGAGCAATTTTATATTATTCACATGATACATCTGAGGTCTAATGTTCATCAGATACGTTGTTGCTCTGAGTTATTAACCCAACAGCAAAAYCCAGTGTTTTGCTGACCCATAAAAAGTTTCTCATCTAAACAGAAAACTTTCTTGGCTCATAAAAGAAGATTTGTCTGCAGAGTTCATATTAAATTAACWCTGAGGGGTTTTCGCTCGATAGGAGCAAATCATACACAAAAGGGAAGACTGTTACGTAAACAAAAGCACTATAATACCATACRGTAATTATGTTTTGCTGCTAGGCAGTGGATAATAGAGTGAAGTTATTAGCTGAGAGTAATTGCGTGTATTTATGTTCCATCTTGTACTCGCTGAGAGCTTAAGACCTTGATCCAATTAATCTAAAAAGAAGACGGGGTAAGCAGCTGTTTTCTCCAACATGTGGCGGCAGATGCGAGTTGAAAATAAAACGCTGAATGTAGCTTCTGTCACTTTCTATTTTTTACAGTGCAGCAGCCTGTTTTGATGGCCGTCGAGGCCCGTTGAGCAGAGTTGACTTACAGCTATTGTGATTTTTCTGCTACGGTAGACAGTCTGGCTAAAAGGCCTGAGCTCCTGGGAGCCAAAGAGAAAAGCTGAGGGTGTCAGAAACTCAGCCGTGTTCATTCACTCTCTCTCCACGCACAGTTGGCTCTGACCCGGAGTTTGCACGTTACGTCGCCGGCGTCAGTCAAGCCATGCAGCAGAAACGGCAGGTGCAGCACATCCGCCGCCCCAGCAGCACACGCAGCAACTGGCCAATGCAAGACGAGCAGCACAGGACCTGGCCCCACCCGGAGTATTACAGCGAGGGGTGTGTATCCCATCTGATTAAACACAGCTCTGTATTTCTCTAATGAACTGTTTTGTAGCACAGAACACATCATTATTTCACTCATGTTATGAAAAGTGAGCAAACTCCAGTGTAATATGCAGCTGACATCATCTTAATTCAAGGCCATCTTTGCCAGAGCTCCAGATAAAATCTCCAGCAGCAATTACACAGTTTTCAAGCCAACACATGCTTGTAGCCACGGGCCTGAAACGTGAAGCCAAAAACTTATTTCCATTTCACTTGTGAGGCTGTTGGCCCCGCAATCCTTTCCTGCATCGCAGCTATAATACATCACAGTGTGTCGTGGTAAACGCCAGTCAACTTGCTCATTTAACAGWATAAAAGTTGAAGTGCTTTGCTTTGTTGACCTACCATCCAGGTTTTCACAGAGGCAGATTACAGTGGAGTCTGAAGAGCACCCGTTAAATTGTTTGTTCTTCCTTTTTGTGGAAATCACGCCAACAGAAACTTGACAGAAAGGAATTTAGTGATAAGGAATAAGCCAACAAAGTGATGCATGCTGTTTGCCTGCCCACTTTGGGGACAAATATGTCATTTACTCGATGCATATAGTCTAAAATACTTGAAGTTTTTTTCCCTCAAGAATTAGGTTCCAAGCGGATTATGCCTCTGTTCTAACCTCTTTAAAATCAAAACATTATAAAAGTTTCATCACAGTTTGCGGTGGTGTAATAAAATTCTTTGTGGCTGATACCTCTATAATAAAAGTTTGGATTTAATTTCAGCTACAAGTGTAAGCAACCAGTCTGCTTAAGAAATCTCACAAATAAGATCTCACATGAAGATA
>NW_013952708.1:412600-419398 GCF_001266775.1 Austrofundulus limnaeus | reverse complement strand
AATGTAAACCACAAGAAAATGCAATGTAAAAAACATGAATTAAAAAAAGCAGAGACCTAAAAATTGTATAAGTCTTTATTTTGTTTTTGTAAAAACTCAATTTAGTTGATATTCAAGAAAAACAAGTCCAGTCACCTGAAAAAGTAATAAACATTAATATAATTTAGCCTCAAATATATTCCTTTTGGTTACAGCAGGAGCCAGTTTATAGTGAGTGGCCTTTTTGCAGTCAACAGCTGTTTATCCAATTAAAACTTTACWTTTTCGTTACCAATCATAATAATAATAAAAAAGGTCTAGCTTCACTTGTAGTGCTAGTCGTACTTCTGTCATAATGTAACATTTAAGTTAAAGGGAGAGATGTGCGAGCAGAAAATAATCGCCACTCTCAAGGCACTCCCTAATCACGTCTGAAATATGAATCTGAATAAAAAGAAACCAACTCAAATACTGGCACCACATCCAGTTCCTGTCCTTTTGCTCACAAGTGGATAGAAAAATAAACTCACTCCTGAGAACGTTCACATCAACTATGAAACAAGTGGAGCTACAAAACAATCCAAAAGGGCTACAAGTTATCAGAAAATGCAGCTAACATGCTTAAAGTCATTTTAATCCAATTATAAAACAAAAAAAATATCCCATCTTCAACTTACAAAAACTGCAAGTGCTTCATTTTGCAGTGGTGAATGCCGACGGCATCAACATGAAAAAAAAAAAATCACTGAAACACAAGAACAATTCACAGGGATGACTTAAAACAAAGAAAGAAGAAAAATAAAGTCTGAATTAAATGTACACATGGATGAATTTATCTTTTTGGCAAAACATCGGAGCATTTTTAGTCAAATATTCCTTGTTGGAGATCATTCGTTTGCTATGAAAAGATACAGACTTTACTATCAAACAAAACTTTGCCGAAAATTTGTGGAAATCCTTTTACTTTGAAAGCTATGTAAACACACCCGGCTCAAAATAAAAACTTAGGTCAACAAATTATTTGTAAAGCTGAAGTCAAATATTAAACACATAATGAAAACTAAAAAACAAAAACAACATGGCTGCTTCATGAACGTGCCAGCAGAAGTCCAGCTGCAGAACTCAACTTATCCAATGCAGGAGGTTTAAAGGTGAAATGTTTGATCTAACAATCCTAAATTGTTTACAAACTGGTAAAATGAGTTTGATTCATTCATTAATTGCAAAGAAACAGGTCAGATTTGTGACTCTTTCAGCTGGCTTCAATCTTAGTTCTTCCATGAAAACAAATAAATGTTGGGGAGAAAACAAAATGCAACCAGACCGGGCAGAGCACAGCCCACGGTGCAGCAGGTAAATAAAACAAAGATAAAAAACAGAATAAAGCTATTGATCACACTGACAGTGATCCACTCGCAGTACAGGAGCGCCCACGGCTCAATATCAAAGATTTAGAAATGAATCAGATTGATGCAAAAAGTACAGAATTACTCCAAAGCTTCATATTTACACGTGGTCGTCACCATCTGCTAACAAGTTAACAAAACGTCTGTGGGGAGAAGGAGGGGGACAACAACAACAAAAGTCTCAAAATGGAGCAGAGGGAGTGGGACTGTCACCCCCTCTGGTGTCCAACAGTCCACAGAGGTGCTGGTATCAGAAAAACATGTCTTCATTCTTCCTGTTCGACGTTGAGACGACAAAGTTTCTACAGCTGAAAGGATTTCATGATGAGTGGCTACAACTCTGAGGATCCAGCAGTGCAGGACTACGCAGTCACCTTGTTGTCCTTCTGGAAAAACAAAATGAAGCTTTAGCTTTAACAGAACCTGATGCTGATCCATCAGTTTTTGCACATTTCTTGTTCCCTAATTTTTGTGCTACTTCAACAATTATATCAAATTATATAATTATATTATTATATCAAAATTTCAGCTCTTTCATGCCATGCCTGCTATGAGTTTTGGTATTTCAGCCATTTATACTTTTTCAGCTATTTCACCTTTTTAGCCACTTTTTGGCCATTGAAAATGAACGAAGCTATTTTCAACAACCTTAAAATCCTTCAAATTGTTTCTAAATCTTTACAGAACCTGACAATTTGTTCTGTTTATGCTCTTTTTTACTCCCTTGTGCAAATTTTAGCTACTTTTTTTTTGTGTGCTAATTTTAGCTTCTTTCTGGTATTTTTCAGCCTTTTTCTACTTATGTTTCTTACAGTTGATTTCTGCTATGTTCAGCTATTTTAGCTTTTATGCAAATCCAGCTATATTTTTGCTCCTTTTTTTTTTTTTTACAGATTTTCTGCTTCTTTCAAATTTCCAAGTTTAACTTACAGTAATACTTTTGCTATTAAACATTTTAACTCAGTTTCAGCAGCTTTCAGCTAAAGTTTTCAGCAACAGGCCTTCACAGTAGCGTTTTTGCAGGAAATGCATTTTCTCTAGTTTATATTTGGATCAAATTCCAAACTGCTTGAACTCACCCTGAATTCGTAGTCGGAGAATTCCCGTCCTCCTCTGCCTCCTCTGTATCCACCCCTGAAACCAGGCGGAGCCCCCCGGGGTGGCCCGAAAGAGCCTCGGCTGGTCGGTCTCCCTCGCCCTCCGCGGGGTCCCATGAAGCCTCGGCCACGGTAGAACCCCCCTCCTCTTCCTCGGATGTGCCTGAGGGGGATGCCGAAGGTCTCTGCGTTCATTCGTCTCTCCTCGGCCCAGGTGGGCCTGCGCTCCCTGACACACAAACACCATCAGACTCACTTTCACACATTTTCTTTTTAAGGTTTCTGTAGAAAGTACAGTTTTTTTTCAAACCCTCTAAACAACAGTTTCTACATGTGTTCAAACAAAGCTGAAGAAAATATTTRACTTACTTTGGAAATCTGCCTTCACCCGATTTACTTAAAGAGATAAAAACAAGAGTGTTTCAGTGTTGTATTGATTCACATGGTAAAAAACAAGAACAAAGTRTGTTTTCTGGAGACAGCTGCAAACWTATTTTTGACCATTATATTTTAAAGCGCAGCATTAAAAACTGTTGCAGTGCAGACAAGAGTTCAGTTAAAAACTTTAAACACAGAAACCAGAGCAGGATCTCTGAGTAATGAAGGAAAGTATTTTTAGCTGAGTGTTGAAGTACCTTGGATCCTCACAGGACAGGTTATCAAAGAAGGACTTGGTCTTGTCGTAGTAACACGTGTTTATCACGGCCTCCTCTTCCTCAGCCGTTCCCTCGGGGGCTGGATGTTCAGAGTCAGCAGTTTCCTCTCCGTTCACAGCCTTTTCAGGTTTGTCATCTATTTATGTAGCAAGAAAACATCTTAAAGCTGCAGCGGCATTCTGCTGTTTACCTGATAAACACCGAAGACTAAATCAACAGGTACCTTTCAGTTTAAGCTTGTTTTGCAGCTCTTTGTCAATCTCATCTTTGTGAAACTGGGCGTTGGCCGTTTCAAAGTCAAAGTCTTCTTCAAACTTCACGGTGCCGTCTTTACGCATGTTTAGTTTGCCTCTGCTGCGGCTTCCTCTTCCACGGCCGCGGCGGGTGGGCTGAAAGCCAGCTGAGGACAAGAGAAAGCTGAATTTTACCATGTGATTGCATTTCAGTAACAAGAGCCATTTGGCCTCCTAATGGTAAAAATTAAGTCACATTTCAGCCACTGTCAGAAAACAACAGAAAATCTAGATTTCCTGACAATAAATTAACACAAGTTTTCATGTGGAAACGTTTGCATCCATCTACAGTGGCTGGAAGAGGACAACTCACAGTGATATTTACTTACCAAGATGGCGTCTGTTGGGATCCCGGTTTTCAACAGCACCATGTTCAGTATCTGACTGGGACAACTTCTTAACCTCAGGAGCTGAGGAGGAGGAGAAGAAAGAYTGTAACACAGTTCAGACAGTTTTATAACATAACCCATGAGGCAGGACAGACATGGATGATAGGAATCAGTTCTGATGGTGAACCTTTGACACAACCTTAATAACCATTATTAAATGAAATATTCTGACAAAGACTTAGTGCAGAAAAAACTTTTGCCATATTGTAATCTCTGCTTTGTTTAGTCAAAATATTTAGTCTGCCATGCTCCAAGTCCTTGACTGGCTTTGATACAAGCGCTGGAGGAGAAGGCGTCTGCCTCACAGCTTTATATCCCTGAAGGTCGTCTCTCTAAACACAAAACATCTACATCGCTCCTYATCTCTGTTTGACAGACAAATGTTCAACCTCACATGGTTTCAGACTTATTACATGTGCAGAGTTTCACCTTTTTTCTGCTCGAGAAGGTCGGGGGGCTTCTGGCTTGCAGTGGAAGTGCTGGTGGGTTTGGGGGCTGTTGCTCCAGTCTGAGTCCTCGGTACTAGTGGTGCAGGTGGACCTGGGGCAGCTGACGGTGGGGCTGTCTGCTCCACGGGGGGACTTTTTGTCAAAGAGTCCAGCTGAGGACTAGTACGCCCTACAAACAAACAACAAAAAAAAAACACAACCTGTTAAAGCCCACCGGAGAGATGTCAGAGGCCCACCAGATGATTTTTACACACATCTAATATGTAGGCTGACATGTTTCTAATTTAACAGATGCAAAAAAAATATTTTGTTACAGCAAACAAATGGATAATAATCAGTACCAACAAGAATCAAACCTAAAGCCTGAAAATGAAGGCGTTTATAAAACCTGGTAATTCACTTTAAGATGCATTTAACTTTTCATCATTTCATCTGTTAATTGATAACAAAAATAACAAATATGTTTATCAAATAAAGTCTAATGTTACAACTAATCAGGGATCCTTTTAAAAGATGCTGCACCAGTGAAAAGATATGATGTGTTAAAACCAAGACAAACATTGAACAACTCCTTGGAAAATTATTGGTGATCTTTTACAAAACACTAATCGCAATGAACAATAAAAAATTTATTTTGTACAAATAAATTTAATTCATTTTAAGAGTAAAAATACATTGATGAGTCAGTAAAAAACATTCTCACTGGAGTTTTCAAAAGTCTTCAAACACTAGAACCTTTGTTTTAAGGGTTTCCTATTCAATTCAATTCAATTCTAAATCAGATAAGTGTGTAGTAAATGAAATTGTAACACCCAGATGTGCTTCATTTATACATGACCAACAAACAAACAAACATTTTTACGGTTCATTACATTTAGGTGTTAAATTGGGTTTATGCAATTAAAAAAGGCTGAGATGAAAAGTTTTCTTTGTGAACAGTTTCCTGTCCTATTTTTTGAAACAATTTAATTGCTGGAACAGACGAGCAACATTTCTGATGTTTATTATTTTTTTCTAATTGCACATGCTCAGTGTTTTGTTTTATTTTTCACAATATGAAATCACTTATATTAAATAGGAACTCCTCCTTACCTCCAGGAGGTGCAAACTGCTGTGGTCCAATGGACCCAACCCCAAACTGACTGTACGCTGGAACAGGAGCCCTGCTGAACGGTGCGTAGGACCCAGGAGACTGGAATGATGGTGCAGAGGCAGCATTTGAAGATCCAATTGAGGACTACAGAGAGATAAATATAAAGCCAGTTATAAACCTTTAAACTAGGGAGAAAAAAAGAGAGAGCTGCATATGTGACTCTGTCTCTACGGTTGTGTCTCAATTCAGGGGTTGCAGCCCACGTGGGGCACATTACTCAGCCGCTTACGTTGCTGCTCTGCGCCAGAGGCTGTCCCAATTTGTAGGTGCCTACTGGTGCAACTGAAAAAGTAAGCTGCATATGAGTACTCTACACAGCCAACAATATCCCAGGATTCACTGCGCTGTCAGCAAACTGAACCGAAAAACAAAGACGGTGTCGTTTTTAATAGTGGAATTTGGAAATCCATCAGACTGTAGGATTTGTTTTTATGTATTTTTAGCAAATGACATTTTTAACGCAATAAGATGTTAAATATACAATAGGTTGCCTTCAGGCCCAGGCCGTCCTTGAAAAAGAGATCCGAGATCTCAATGGGACTTGCCTGGTAAAATAACGGTAAATAATAAATAAAAAAATAAAAATGCAATTACAAGTAATGAGCTAAACTAAATTATTGTTTATTTACGTGTAACGTTTTTCAAAAGTAAATTCTGTGAAGTTATACCGTGAAAGCACAACTGAAAACATGATACAAAACGTAACATTATGGTAACAGGGCAGCAAGTTTGGTCACAACAAACATACCACATTTGAAGACTAGACCGTCTCATTTCACAGCTGTTTATGCAGCTGACAMTGGCAGCCTATGGCACACGCAGAGTGTGGCATARGTGGGCTGGCTGCAACCSCTGAACTGAGACACAGCTAAGATGAACGAACTCTGCATTATTTATCTTAAACATCAATTTTACTTCATCAATAAAAAGGTCTAGTGTTCCTTCATTAAAGAATACACAAAAAATACATAAAAATAAATAAATAAACTGACAGAGTCTTATGCTAAGTTCATCTGGTGTTGAGAAATAACAGCAACTCATTTTAAACAAATCTTGAAAATAACATTATGCATGATTACCATTAAAGGGATCCATGATTAGTTGTAACATTAGACGTTATTTAATAAACATATATTTTAACTGTAAAATAAAGACTGTAAAAATACTGTAGGATGTTTAGTTTTTATAATTTTTAAACTAAAAGTTTAAAATTATACTACACGGACGGGGCCATTTTATTTACACGCAAAGCATTCTGGGTAAATGATGACGTGGATAGGTCCTCGGTGCGAGGCTGCTAGCGAGCTATATCCACCCTGAAGGTTAATCTTGGACAATATCTGATGATCGACTCTTTTAAATGAAACCAGAGAGCA
>NW_013952708.1:409366-412259 GCF_001266775.1 Austrofundulus limnaeus | reverse complement strand
GGTATCGGATCCGATACCGATACTGGTATCGGAATCGGGACACCTCTAGTTACAACTAATCAGGGATCCCTTTAACAGACGACACAATGTATCAACTTTTAGCTCAATATTTTCAAAACTGAGTTTTAGACATTTTTGTGCAGGCTAGWGTTGATTAGCTGTGGTGGCCATCTCGAACTGTACTGACTCCAGAGGTTAATCAGTTGTAGATGTACATCCAATAATKACTTTCTGCAAGTTTCAATAAAATTCCTCCAGCAGTTCATGAGATATTTTGATGTCATTCACAACAACTGTGTTTCTTTGAGAACAGGTGGTACTGCACGTGGTTCAACTTTTACTAAACACAAGAGCTATAATTAATGTAATKGGAAACACCTGTGTCATTGCCAGTTCAAACAACTTGTGAAATATTTTATGATCCCATGCACAAGATAATGATTGTTTCTATAGAAATATTGACCAAATGTTTATAATAAAAAGGTGAAGAACATTTATGTTTGCTATAAATGCATTGTGAAAACTATTTTAGTAATTCTGCTGCAAGAAAATTAAAACTGTGATAAAAAACACTTTTGTTGTCTGACATTTATCATTTGATAGAAAAACTTCAATTTTAAGATGTGTTATTTTTACATCAGTAAATCTGACTTCTTACTCTGGATAAAGCACAGGTGCTGCTAATAAAAATCAAGGTTAAGTCTTTTTTCCAGGAACGACAGACTTCTTGGCAAGCTAATATGCATGTTAATACCAACTTAAAAACTTTACAAGAAAAGTCTAGATTGTTCATGCAGCAGTATGTTTTATTATTACTTGTTTTAGCAGTCATGGTGCAAGTTTGCAYTGGAGTTAGTTGCAACACCTGTGCTGCTCATGGGGTAGTGAAACTGTCTTTTTTTTATCCAGACGGTCATAAAAGCACCAGGAGAAGCAGCAGAAAAACCGAAAAATGTGATTTGCGGCTTGCAAGAATCAAACACCAAGATTTCACCACATTCCTGGATTGCAGAGTATGCTTATAACACATCTAAAACAGTTAGTGAGGGCATAGTTCATAAGAAAGAGAGGTTGAGAAATATAAATGAACAGTGTTTTGAACACTGCAATCCACTCCTATAAACATGCATGTAAGTTGCACTGACACGGCATCAAATTGTAAACACAAAAAGCTCAGTATTGTGCAGTCTGTACCCACTTGGTGTATGTAAATTAATATTGGATAAGTTACACCAGACCATGTCAACACATGCTGTGTCCCCCACATTGGCACCTCATAAAGATTGATGCMTTCAATACAGCCGATTCAACCTAAATACCTTTATTTAGTTTAATAATCCAGTGTGTGCTGGTAGTGCAGCCTGTATGTGTCGTTTGGCTGCCTTTTTGCGATTTTTCTCGCTTGCTTTTGGGATTCCTTAATACTGGTTTTCTTCACTACAAGCWAAATGCTAACCCACAAACAAGATGTGGCTGGTAAAATAGTCCYGGATGAGGACGTCATTGAGAAYGATCTGTTAGTCCAGCACATGGTTTCATAAGAGCGTGAATGAACAGGCATTTAACTAGAGGGGTGTCTTCGGTTTTCTGACGTCGTCATTACATTAGTTCAAAATGGTCTCCAAACAATATWATCGTTTATCGCAGTAATTTCTCCAACAATTTATTGTCTAGCAAAATGTGTTATCGTAAAAGGCCTAAATGTGACAAACTATTATTCGAGCTGTGTACTAAGAGTGGGCTGTGTGATTTAGTAAAGTGAGTTTACCTGAACTATGGCAGGGTCCTGAGGCAGACTGCTAGTGGCTTTAGGGGGCTCACAAACTGTCAGGTCTTTTATATCACTCCCCCTGAAGATGATGTACTCAAAGACTTCTTCTCGAGGTGGAATGGGCCTGTCTGTGGGCCGGTCTTCAGTGCCAAAAGAGCGAACTGTTGGGTGAAAAACAAACCAATSCCTTTTTAAAAATCATATTTCACTTTTTATGAACATGCTCTCCAACACTGCATAGTAGCATTTCTTTAAATTAGTTCCTAAACCAGCGTGTCCAGTGTTTTAATCTGTAGCACTAATCTCAACTACACTAATTAAGAGTATGCTACTTGAAGGTATAATTAGCACAAGTTTCAGAAACGACATTAAAATGTTGCTTAGGTGGAAAAAAAACGCACGTGTAACTTTATTAGCGTGCACGTTACACTGCAACACGTGGCCTTTTTGTTTTTCTTCTCTGGGCTCAGGTTTTAACATAACGGTAAAAACAAAGTAAACAAAGGACTAAGCCTTAGCCTCTTCAGGCGGCTAACGAAAAGCTAACTAACTCGGCTAACTGCGCTACACCCCATTTCACATACTCACAAATGTGAGTTTTTTTTAACGTTTTTAGGATTTTAATCGTCTTTATTTTTGACTAAACTTACCTTTAGCAAGAGCTACAGTCGAATTTTCAGTGTCAATGGTGTACAAAATTCCTTCATAGCGAATCTCGGCCTTGGAGATGAGGCTAATCTTGCTGCCGATGTACGGCGTCCCTCCTCCGCTCATGATTACCTGCTAAATTTACGAACCTTACGACTTCCACAGAATATATTTAAAACAACTGGTCAAATATCAAAATTTTCAAAGTTTAGTTTTAATCCAATATAACAAATCGGTAAGCTATTCCCTGAACCACATTCACCCGTTCTGTGATTCCCTAACGCGACATGGCCGATTTCATTTTTTTTCTTCCCGCCGCTGAGCATGCTGGGATTGTAGTTTATCTATGTCCCCTCGCGGGCTCCGTAGACAAGAAAAACAGTACTTTCTTTCTTTCTTTCTTTCTTTCTTTCTTTCTTTCTTTCTTTCTTTCTTTCTTTCTTTCTTTCTTTCTTTCTTTCTTTCTTTCTTTCT
>NW_013952708.1:406799-408837 GCF_001266775.1 Austrofundulus limnaeus | reverse complement strand
AATAATATTACATGTAGAAAAATGCAAAAAATAATTTGATGTTTGATTTTTGGGTTTTTTATTTGCACACCTTATACAGTAATTTGCATTGTTTTGTTTGCATTTGTTAAATGAAACATGAAAAAAGAAAACTAAACCATTAATTCTCAGTTTTCTGCTGACTATTTGAATATTTTTATTGTCTTTTGATACATTTGCTTCTACTGTATTTTTCAACTTTTCATGAAGTTTTTATTGTGTGCATTTGGACATGTAGCCATACACAGATTTTTAATCTATTTTGAATAGTGTGATGTTTTACAATAAATAAATAAAAAGTATGACTTTCAATATTACACTTCAGCAGTGGCGAGCAGCACTAATCAAAAATTAGTTCCACCAGCCCTAAAACACTAACTCAAATATTTAGGTCCCCTAATTCTAAAGCTCTAATGCACTGAAAGTTTTAGCAAAAGCTAATTCTAAAGCACTAAAATAACCCAGTCAACCCGTGAACATTCTTCAACAGACAACATGAGTCACATGTTGCCATGTTGATCTTGTAATACTTATCATTGACATTCTACAGCTGTGTTTGAGTTCATATATTGTCAATATGTCACCTGGTGGATAAGTGACACACATGAACAAAATGTGTGACAGCTTTCACCATCATCTGTTAACAATAATGTTGATCAATAACATTTATAGACCTCAGTTAGTGCTTATAAGGTTAGCCTACAAATTTAGCAAGTGCTAATCCACTAATAAATTTTAAAATTAGCAACATCCCTAAGCACAAATCAGGAAATTAGTTCCCCTATTAGTGCTTTAGGGGAACTATGCCCACCACTGCACTTGAGTTTTAATTTACCAGGCAAATCCCACTGAGCTCACAGATCTCTTTTGCAAGGGAGCCCTGGGCCTGCAGGTAACCTATTGTATGTTTGTGAGAGGAAACTGGAGTACCCTGAGAATTTTACACTAAAATAGAAATAGTAGACCTACTCCTCCTTTTCAGTTTCTGTTGTATTTAGCACTTGTTGTCAGATGACAACATTATCCAAGCTAGGGAATAAGAAAACATTGCCACTGAAAGAAGTTGTGCTTTATTGGAACAAATAATCTTCTAAGGAATAATAATAATAATAATAATAATAATAACAACAACAACAACAACAACAACAACAACAACAACAACAACAATAATAATAATAATAATAATAATAATACACAATACAGTGTTGTCTTTGACAGTTCTATGTCTTTTGACAGCCATTGTAAAATTTTAGTTCGTAACTGTTTTTATCATTTAAGGAACATTTCAAAGCTGAGATCTTTTGTGTCACAGAAGGAACTAGAGATGGTTGTTCATGCTTTTATTTCTTCTCGTTTAGATTACTGCAACAGTCTTTTTACATGTCTAAACAAATCCTCGTTGACTCTGCTTCAGTCTGTGCAGAACGCTGCAGCGAGGTTATTAATAAAGACCCWCAGGAGAGCCCACATTACACCTGTTTTAGCCTCTCTGCACTGGCTCCCTGTGACTTTGAGGAGTCATTTTAAAATTTTAGTTTTAACTTTCAGAGCACTTCATGGTCAGGCCCCCAAATACATACTGGACCTTCTGAAGCCTCTCTGTCCATCCAGGACTCTGAGGTCTTCTAATCAAAAGCTGCTGGTGGTCCCTCRAACCCATTATAAAACCWGTGGAGACGAAGTTTTTCAGGTGGTGGCCCCGAGGCTCTGGAACGCTCTCCCTCTGTCCCTTCACTGCTCAGATTCTACTGACTCTTTTAAGAAACCTCTGAAGACATTTTTATTCAGACAGGCTTTTAGTTAAGTGTTTTTATTGTGTTTTAATTGTTGTTTTTATATCTGTGATCTGTTTTATTGTTTTTAATTATTTTTTGCTTTCTGTGAAGCACTTTGTGATGTTTGTGTCTGTGAATGGTGCTATAGAAATAAAGTTTACTTACTTACTTACTTACTTACTACTACTACTACTACTACTACTACTACTACTACTACTACTACTACTACTACTACTACCACTACT
>NW_013952708.1:388792-405957 GCF_001266775.1 Austrofundulus limnaeus | reverse complement strand
ACTACTACTACTACTACTACTACTACTACTAATAATAATAATAATAATAATAATAAGCTGCACTAATTAATGGGGAGTAACCGAAATTTAAACATATGCTGACTCTGTGAAATTGACAAAACGACGTTGAAAAAGGATTAGTTACTCATGTGTATAAAATAAATACTTTGTAGATATACTGCTTTGCTTTTATTCAGTTTTGAACGCTTGAAAAATACTTATCAAGGAGAAAACACAACAAATACAGTTTTTTGTTTGAGATGGTTACACAACTATACAGTACTTACACCATTTCAAGTGTTAAATATAATTAGCTTGTAACTAAAATGTTATTAGATCATTTCACTTTTATTTCCACACCTGGCGGGGTTCCGTGAAGGCAACACTCCTCTCATTTCATGACGTCAGCTTCATTCCCACAATGCCTAGTAACACGCATGCGCGTTGTAATAAAATACAAGACAGCTCTGTGTGATCAGAGATGGCGGGCGCCTCCGACCCCCTGGAAGATATGCTCTTTTCAGAGGTGGACGAAAAGGCTGTCAGCGACCTCGTAGGCTCACTGGAGTCTCAGCTTACTGGACAAAGCAGCTCGGCAGGTAAAACGGACGAAAACGGAGGCGCTGGCTCTGTGGCCCCTGCTAACCATCACTTAGGAAAAACGCTACCACCAGCTCCAGTGAGCACAACACTAGAACAACAACTACAACAAGGACGGCGTAATAAACCCGAAATGCGCCAAGAAATAAACTCTAAAGACGCTAACCTGGACAAAACTGTCACTTCACCCACGCTGGGCTCTGCCTCTGCTTTTGGCGAGCCTCCCACCACTACGGCTGCCTGCGTGAACGCCACTAGCGGCGGTCCTCAATCACATGGAGCATCCATCACAACACTGGCCGCATCTGGCGGGTCAACTTCGGCATCACCGCAGGACAGCATCAGCACCGCGTCCAGACGGAGTCCCAAGGCTAGCCCGGGCGCCGGGGAGCCCTCGGYGGAACCGAGCACGCCGAGGAAACGCATAGCCACACCGAGGAGGAGGAGCGCGTCGGCGCGGATCAAGAGTTTGAACGGCGCCGCTGTGACGACGAGGAGGAACAGCGGCTCAGCGGCGGCCGAAAACCTCAGCGTGTCCGTGGGTCCAACTCCACCAAACTCCACCCGACCGCCCACATCCCCCATCAACACCTCAACTTTCACCCTTTCCAATGCAAACCTGCCTGTAGGTCAGTCAGCCATTGCTCTAGACAGGGGAACTCCCACCATTGCTTTGCGCAGACTTCCGAGTCATATTGTAGCCAGTATAGCCCAGAACGGCAACGGGACCAGCGTCTCGGCCCTGGTGGTACAGCAGGGCGACCGGTTAGAACCTGCCACCTCTTCAGCTTCCCCGGAGGAGCAAAGCAAACCAGCCACTGATACTGGGGCTTCCAATGTACACGACTGTCAGTCCACAATTGTAACATCAAGCCAGTCTAGTAGTGTTAGCTCAGTGATAAACACTGTATCCTCGACTTCCTCTGCTGTCACACCAGCTCCAACCACTACAGCACCAACAACCACCACAACAGCGAGCCCGCCTCTGAGCTCTACCACCACCACCACCACCACAGCTGTGTGTGGAACAGGGATGGCAACCCCTACTACATGCGTGACTGTTCAAACTACATCTGCCACCACTACAACTACTGCCATCTGCATGGTCAGGGCCACAGCCCCSTCTCCATCACCCGCCGTGGTTGCCCCTGCACAGTCTCAACCCCGTCCTGGACTTGCAACTCCTCAAAGGATCGTAGCCCCCCAGCTGATTGTCAGACCTTCCCAGCAGCAGGCTACCTATCAGCTGCCCCCCGGCTTTACCATCCCACAGGGTAAGGTTTGCAGGAGAACAGTGAGACGGTGGTGTTGAACACCTGTGTAATAATAACATMATACAAGACCCCTGAATCAGTTTGCTTGTATGGTTGACCCCTGGCTTCTCCCATGTTCTGTATGGTAGAAGCTCTGCACCTTATGTTGCAGTGTTTAATAGCATACCGCTCATCTGTAAGAGCTTTTAATTTCAACGCAAAGGGCCTCCACCAATGCTGTGTCTCAGAAGGGGCAGCAGAGCATTTTAAATTTTAGGGATGCACCGATATGAAAATTTCAGCCAAYATCGATATCCRATGTGATTATTGCTGTTATGGCCGATAACCGATATTTACAGATATTACACAAACACACAAATTATATTATACATCTACGCACAAACACACTTGAGTATTTTCTTTGAYACYGTAAATAAAYGAMCAGAMCTCTGACATGGCTCCGCAGTTRTTCCTGGCTACGTAGCATCAATATCACTATCATAATCAAACAGGTGCTGCTCAACCAACCATCTCCCCTCCCAAAACAGAAACACAAAGTTAAATAGTGGGAAATCAATATCGGACGTTAATATCGGCCCAGTTTTACATATCGGACCAATATATTCTAAAATGACCAATATTGGCCGATACCGATATGAATGCTAATATATCGTGCATCTCTATTAAATTTACACAATGTTTAATCAAAGCTTTCACAGAAGTTTGATAAATAAAATGTAGAACTACAGCTGAACTATTTAGATAATGGATTTGATGTTGGTCTTAAAAAAAAATAAACAAAGAAATTAGTCATTTCTTTAAAATAACATAATGTGGACACTGTCACACAGCTGAAGGCACATTAAGTATGGAACATTTCAACCACAGAATTAGGGTTGGGCAATATTGGCAAAAAAATTAATCACGATTAATTGTGGTATTTAGCTGATAACGATTAATTTGACGATTAATCCCCTAGACCCCCTTATGTCCTGGTCACATGACCAATTTAGTGGGAAAGATTTGCTGTTTGTAAAAAATTGTCCCAAATTGTGTGAAAATTAYATATTTCAGGGTATRCATCATATTTTAAATTGTGTTGATDGATAAATAAATTACAGAACTTTATTTTTAACGTTTGTCATATTTGAAGCAGAGAGGAGCACCGAGCGGTCAGTCAGCCTGGTGGCATTAATCGTATTAATTGTCAAGTGCCAAAAAATAATCGATTAATGTTTTTCTGACGATTAATTGCACTTGATACGATTATGCCCAACCCTACACAGAATGTTCAATCATTCATTCATTTATTTTCCATACATTATTTATCCCGTTTAGAGCTGTTAATCTGGAACCCATAATTCCTACAGTCAGGGGTAGCCACTAATCTGTCACAGGACTAAGACCCCTACACACTCACACCTAAATTACTTTCAAATGACTAATTAACCAAATATATGTTTTGGGCCTATAAGAGGATGCTGGGGTAACCAGTATAACACACCACACAGGTTTAGGGTTATCACTCAAACTCCACAGAAAAGAGCCAAAGCTGAGAAATCAACCAGAAAAGTTTTCATGAGGTGACATCGCTCTCCAGCAGACCTCTGAGCTGCACTGGTTTCATACATTAGGTACCTTTAACAGAGATGGACAATTTTTTTTACACAGGTAAATGTCCTGTTTTACAATTTCAAAATTGTTTTACTATTTTCACAATAGTGCACCTGTTTTGATTTGTAAAATAAATGATTGGTTTATTTTTAAAACAAAACGTATTGTTCAGGAGTAGTATTTTCCTAGCTGAATTGGCCTTTTTTTTAATAACCTATGGTAACTCCTATTTTGCTAAACAGCAAAAAGCAGCTGGTAGTAACAGTGGACAGAGGGGTTTCTGTACTGCCCTGTTCTGAGTCATCCAACCTCTGAAATAATGATTCAGTCTCAGTATCAGAACAGGACCAGAATATGCAGCTAACCTTTCTGTTTATTTAATTTCATCGTGACCTGACTTGGACAACTGCACAGCTGTGGTAATATAATAAATGTAGTCTTAGCTCATAATAAAAACTTAGGTCAAGTTTGTGCAACTTGAATGGTCACCTGTGCATTTAAACCGACACATTTATAGAGCATTTCTTGAAATGTTACAAACATTTTAAATACTTTTTTAAAACTACTTTAAAATGCCTACATTAATGTAAAATAAGTACAAACACAATCATATAAGACAACATTTAAGACCTTGAGAAAAATTAGGTTTTTATTTATTTCTTCATTTTAAGTTTATCTAGTGGAAAAAGTAAACCCACTTTGCATGACCCCTTCATGCTTAATGTTTACATTTTCTGCATATTTCTAGAGTTTCATTTCATGCAATACCAATTCACAAACTCATCTATAATAACCAAGTGGGGGTCAAACCTGACTAATTTATACGTTTTTTGTTTTTGAACTACTTTGGTGTATAAATCAGTCTGCTGCTGAATTTTGTTGGAAATTTTCATGTCAACTTCAGGAGACTACAAGAGAGAAAGTGAGGCAAAGATGTAAACATGCAAAAATGATTCTCTAACACTAACAAGAAAGGAGAGAATAGAGGAGGTTCTGTTAATTCGAGGAGGTCCTCAGCATCTTGGGCCTGTAGCAGCCCAACTGAGGGACGGTTYATGTTCATCTGAGCCATCTTCACTGTATAACCGGACAACTTGGTAAAATACCCACCACTCTCATCCAAAATCTATAAAAATGCAATTGCCGGTTTGGAAATATTTTTAAAAAAAGAAAGATGTGGTTTGTCCCCTGATTATTGCTGCTTGTTGCTCTTCAGGGATGGTGTTGGTACGTACCGAGCTGGGCCAGATTGTCCTGGTTTCTCAGCAGGCTTTGGCTCAAGTTCAAGCTCAGGCTCAAGCTCAGGCCCAGAACAACATCTCTCCGCGACCTGCGACCCCAACCACAGCGACATCTTTTAGAGTAACAACTCCACAGGTGAGACTCTCCTCCACGTGATTGGAGAAGTGTGAAAGTCTTGTGCTGTTTGAATAGAATGAAGTACAACTGGGTGTCTTTAATATGTATATTTCTTGATTTGATGAGGACTTGGTTTTATTTTGTACATTCTCATCTTTTTTCTACGCGTCACATAAGTACAGTTTCATACMCTAATTAGATCCATTGATGTGTTTGAGCGTCACTATTTGTCCAAACGTAAGGGTGCAAGACTTTTGTATACTGCTGACTTCACATWGGTCTATTACAAAACCTTTAACAGGCACTCAATATAGAGATCGACCGAYACAGGTTTTTGAAGGCCGATACCGATTTTTTAAACATCWGTCTAACCGATACGCCGATACGTGCAGCCGATATTATTTGGCCGATACTACTTTTTCTTCCTCCATTAACATGATAAAAATAAGAATGATAACAAATGTTACACAAGTCTTAATTTAAAACAAAACAAACAAAAAAACATTTATTAGCTAAGCCTTGTCTGATGCAGGCTGTATAAAGTGCTGCCATACAGGATTTCTTCTTTAAAAAAATWAAAAATAAATAAATTCATTATTTATTTTATCTAGTGCTAAATATTCTGTTTTTATTTGTATATTAATCAGATTAATATATTTTTTACATAAAATAAAATGACTATGTTTTAACTCCCAGCATTTTTGAAACAAAAACAGCAACAAGCCTAAATAAAACTGTCAGAGCAACACAGAGAAAAAGAAGAGACACACATACATCTTGCTATCTTTGTGAGGACTTCACACACACARCGCTCACAGCATCTCTGCCTCAGTCTGCTGCTCCCGTTTTTAACACCAGGCAAAAAATGCATTTAAACCAGCTGACGTTAACTTTAGATCACAGTTTGAAATGTACACCGAAGAGAACTAGCATCACGACTGCGGTCACAGTAAACGTGATGTGAGCAGTGTCTGGTTCACATGATGGTGGACGGCTGGGCTCGCTAAAATGTTCAGCGAGAAAAGACCGAAAGCTTTTTTATTTTAATCCAGCAGAGAGAACAATAGAGGTGTTTTTCTATGCCTCATGTGAGCAGCTCCAGCATTTTTAAAAAGAAAAACAACGCAGACACACTGATTACAGTGCGGTGCGAAAGTGAAAGTAAAACATGTCGCAGCGCTCCTGTCTGGAAAAGAAACTTAAACACAGCTGTTCTTTCTTCCCTCATATTCCGACACATATTCCRACGCAGAGGGTAGAAACAGTTAAATTAGACAGTTAAAACACATTTATAGTTCATAACTCACCCTYGTTGTTGTTAGCACTCTGTCTCACAACATTTGCTGCTACGCTCTCCCCGAGGGAAGGGGCGGACACATGCGCTCGCGTGACCCAAACAATGGATCGGCCGAACGGACAGCGTATCGGCCGATACYGATACAAGGAAAAAACGCAAATATCGGCCAAAAAATATCGGCCGGCCGATGTATCGGTCGACCCCTAACTCAATAAACTTTATTAACAAGGCAGTTTTAAAACTAGTGTTAAAAATATAAGTGCAAGAAAGCACAGACAGCTAGAATTCACTCGGACTTGTAGCTAAACAGTAACATGTTTAGTGCTTTTTTTCGAGTACTCAAACACTCAGTGAGTGAAAAAGTCAGATAAAAGTAAGTGCTGTTAAGTACAGTTTAGATATACTCGGAAAAGGAGGAGTTTTACCCACAGTGATAGATATGTAATGACATTTCCGTCCTGATTCGAGTAAAGGACTGTATTTTTCTCTATGTAACCCAATCTAAAAACATCCTTCGGTATTGACTATTTTAATATAATGGGTTAAATAAATGTCCTGCAGACTAAAAGCACAATTTAGAAAAAACTATAGGCCTGCCATGTGACTGGAGAGATGAAAATCTCACTATGAACCAAAAGATGATCATCTTCCTTGTTGAAGAGAGGTTGTGCTGTCTGGCAACGCTCTCCCCATCCCAGACTATAGTCTACCTGCATACTCCTCCATCCTCACCTATATGTCACCCTTTGTTCCCTCGTCTTTTGGAAATAAGTGTTGACTACAACCATTTCCATCTTCCTGGCAAAATCCACCACAATCTGTCCTTCTTTGTTCTTTTTCTTGACACCAAACCTGCCCATCATTTCCTCATCTCTGTTTCCTTCACCAACATGTGCATTCAGGTCTACTCCGATCAACACTGTCTTTTCCCTGGGAATATTGTCTATCATCTAGATTTTTCCAGAATTTTCTCTTTCTTTTCTATCTCATATCCAACCTGGGAAGCATACTCATCAACATTTAACAGCAGACCTTCTATTTCTACCGTCAAATACATCACCGTATCTGACTCCTTCATGACCAACCTTACTCCATTTCTCTTCTTATTCACACAATGGTAGAACAACTTAAAACCTGCTCCAGTACTGCAAGATTTGCTGCCCTTCCGCTTAGTCTCTTGTACTCATAAAACATCTACCTTGTTTCTGTGCATTGTGTCAGCCAGCTATTATCTAAATATATATGTAAAAAATAAATAATTTCAAATGCTTTTCAGTGTATATTTAAAATTTGGATAACAGTCAACATTTTTAAATCTACATCCAGATGTACGTGCAATATGTACCCACAGAGTGAATCAAAAGACTCAGGAAACCCCTTTGTTTCAGAAACAAAAGGGAAAAGGAAATATCTAAACACACCAATAAGCAATAGATGAGGGGACCTATCTTTTAGGCTATGTCCAGAATATGACTGCCATCTTGAAARCCACCATATTGGATCAGGAGCAAGTTTTTCCAGTGGGAATGTGGTTATTTTATTTAGCATATCAAGAAAGGCCAGAATTGTCTCAGAAATTAATTAATGCAATCAGATTTACAATATATCTTGTGGTTCAAAAGTAACAACACAGAAAGTTGCAACAACAAAAGACAACGTTGCCTGTGATGCACAGCTATTTGATGTGTTCAGTGTGCTGTCCTYGGTGCTGAACACAGAGCTTTCGTCCATTCCATCTCTAAACAAATATTTGAAATTTTTGTGTTGATAACTTTTGAGCCACAAGAGACATTGCACATCTGATTGCAGCAATTCGTTTTTGAGACAATTATGGTCTTTGATATGCTACATGACCATTTTCCTTTTGGAAAAAAATCTGACTTTGATGTAATATAGCAGCTTTTGAGATGTTGTTGCAATAAAACTCAGCTGATCATCCCACGGAGTACCTTCATTCTTGGACCACGTATTTCTGTCTTTGTTAAATAAATATTGCCATAACAGTGGCCATGCTCCGGAAATAGTCTATAAGATACATTACTTTCAGAGACATTCAGATATTACATTTTCCCTTTGTTTCTGAAATAAAAGGGTATTCTGAGTCTTTTGATTCACCCTTTGTTTAATCATCTACATGTGTATGCCACATAAAAAACTTGGAAGTAGACCAGCACACCTGGCCTGGTTATACAGCAGGTTTACATTTGAAAGTAAATWCACTAAATCCACATTTACTTTTCAGAATGCAATTATCCTTCTTTTAAAAGCCTAATCAAAGTCTGGATCTGTAAAACATATATGCATGGTTCCCATGGGTCATTAAATCTTTAAAATGTTGTGAATTTGAAAAAAAAAATCAGTTCAAGGTCCTGGTAAGATTTTGAAAASAGCCATAAAATTTTCTCGTCCTCGAAAGTCCTTGAAAGTTTTTTGGGGTTTGAAATTTGTGTTTGAAGTTCTCTATCGCCACGACAAAAAATTCTATCATAAAATTAAGAGAAAAAAAGTTTTCCAACCTCTGTTCTGTTAAAAAAATACTCTTTGCAACACTAAATTTTATTGTGTCTGGTTTGCCTCCATCAGTAACTCACGCTAAATCCTCATTTCAGTTGGGCAGGCCGCACTAGCTTTGCACCTGTTATTCTTTGTGCACGCAGTCTTAGGACTTAGTAAATCGCACGCAGCAAGCCCACTTTTACCACAGACTTTTTTTAAATTTGCACAGGTATTTAGTACTAGTTGTCTGCTGTCTTGGTAAATCAAGCCCTTTGTGTTTCATTAAATCTTAGAATTTAGTAAAATTCTCCTCAAATGGCTGAAAAATATAGAGTTTTGAGTAGATTAAAAAACATTTCCAGAGGGCATGTCCCTGGACTGTGTCACTCCACAGCTCCTTGTTAACACGAGCAGGTGTCCCTCAAATGTTGGCAGGTATGAGGTAGACTTCTGATATCCATCCATCCATTTTCTTCTGGTTATCTGGGATCRGGTTGCGGGGCAGCCGCCTAAGCAGAGAGACCCAGACTTCCCTCTCCCCAGCCACTTGGCCAGCTTCTCTGGAGGAATCCCAAGGTGTTCCCAGGCCAGCTGAGAAACATAGACCCTCCAGCGTGTCCTGGGTTTTCCTCTGGGTCTCCTCCCAGTGGGACGTGCCCGGAACACCTCACCAGGGAGGCTTCTAGGAGGCATCCTAACCAGATGAACCACCTCAACTGGCTCCTCTCGACGTGGAGGAGCAGCGGCTTTACTCCGAGTCCCTCCAGGATGACCGAGCTTCTAACCCGAACTCTAAGGGAGAGCCCAGACACCCTGGGGAGGAAACTCATTTTGGCCGCTTGTATTCGCGATCTTGTTATTTCAGTTATTATCCAAAGCTCGTGACCATAGATGAGGTAGGAACGTAGATCGTCCGATAAATCAAGAGCTTTGCCTTCTGGCTCAGCTCTCGGTTCACCACGACAGATTGGTATTGGGCCGCATCACTGCAGACACGGCACCAATCCGCCCCTCGATCTCCCGCTGCATTCTTCCTTCATTCATGAACAAGATCCAGAGTAGGGTTGGGTATTGAAAGGGTTTAATGCTATACCGGTGCTAAATCGATACTTTCAAAATGGTACTGGTTCCTAAATGGTCTCTAAATCGGTACTTTAAAAATAAATAAATATAACACACAGAAGTTTACGAAGCAATGACTATTTCTGAGGCAAAGTCAAACTTGAAATTGACCAACATATTAACTTAAAACCATTAAGAACTTTTCTTTGCAACAAATATTAAAGCATTTGTGGTAGGTGGAAGTTTCTGCATACAATTTTATAAAGTGCAACCAAACTTTGGACCGTTTGGTATGGAGTTAAATTCATATCATAACATTGCACACAAATTAAGCGTGTTGCACACAAATTAAACATGTTTCACAAACATTCCTTAAACTTTGTGTACACACATAAAACATGTTGCACACAAATAAAACAGGTTTTGAGCAAATCAAACATGTTTCACACAAACAAACCAGGTTTCATACAAATAAACCAAGTTCCATACAAACAAAACTGGTTTCACACAAATAAACCAAGTTTCATACAAATACAACATTAGTGTTTTACAATCCTCGCACACAAAACATCCTCTCCTCGCATACAAAACAATTTCACACTCTGCGGTAAGGGTCTCCAGAAATAAGTCAGAAACAATAAATAAATAAATAAATAAATAAATAAATAAATAAATAAAGAGGCATTATTGCAAAATGCAGCCACTAAACAACATTTGTCAGATTTGTTTCTTTTTTTTTCTTTTTCGTAAGGTGACTGACTCAAAAGTGGGACTGTGTGTGTGTGTCTGTGTGTGTGTATTGCATTGTGCGCATTGGGTTGTGTGGGACAGGTGTGCTGTTTTTTCGTAGAATTAATACTTATAGTTTATAGGGTGATAAATCTTTGGAAAATAAGCTTATATTGTAGCCTAAGCCACATGACCGTGTGACCCGGGTGTTAAAATAAGCGTTAAAAAAGATGTAGTTGCAGTTTGGTTGCAGAAATTAGTTTGATGCATCTTAGTTTTAGAAACTGGACTACATAATTTGATCAACTAGTTAATGCCATCCATCCATTTTCTGTACACGCTTCTACCTTTTCAGGGTTGCGTGGGTCACTGGTGCCCATATCCAGCAGTCACAGTGCGAGGGGCGGGGTACACCCTGGACAGGTCGCAAGTCCATCACAGGGCCACACATAGAGACAAACGAGACAAACAAGCATTCACTCTCTCACTCACACCTAGGGACAATTTAGAGTTATCAATTAACCTAACAGTCATGTTTTTGGTCTGTGGGAGGAAGCCGGAGTGCCCGGAGAGAGCCCACGCATGCACGGAGAGAACATGCAAACTACCCAGAAAGGTCCCCGGACCGGGATTTGAACCAACCTTCTTGCTGAGAGGCATCAGCTCTACCAACTGAGCCACCGTGCCGCCAACTAGTTAATGGTTAATCTTAATTTCATTTTACAACCGTACATTTCACTGTAACTTAGGTGGACCACCCCTCCCAAAAAACTCACCCCCAAAAATTTTCCTGTTTGATGCCCCCCCCCCCCCACACACACACACACACACGCACACGCACACACGCACACACACCAAATATTGAGATGAGATTTTCGCCCTTGATTGTACATATTCTAATTTAATTTATGTAAAATGGCTTACTATGAAGCCAATTTTATTTATTTATTGTTAATATGGTTGAGATAGAATTCAATAGAGTTCAATAACTGGAAAGCCTGCACAGAGGAAAAGATGCTTAGATAATAACCTGCAGGTGATTTCGGTCACTGCACCGTTGGTGCTGCAGAAGTTGACCTATTTGATTTAAAAAAACAAACTTTGAGGAACTAAACATTACTAAACTTTGTTTTTTTTTAAAGCAACTGATTTCCAAAGGTGTGCACCCACCAACAAAGGCACATATTTTTATTAAATGAATTTTGTATCCACAGGTGATAATCAGCAAATTCCTATTAATGATTCAGTAGCTTGTTAAATTTTGATGAGATGTCCCTGTGGAGTATTTAAGAAGCCCTGAGATGTTAACTCATCCATTAATCTCAATTTAATCTATGGATAAAATAATCAGGAATATTCATTTATCCTAATCACACATTTTAAGATATTAATCACATTGCAATTAGGGGCTGGAACTAAGCTGTGCATTTAATGAGGTGGTGTCTGTCCAACATCAATGATGTGAACACACATGTAATTGGATCAAAGTTTTTCAAATTTAATCAGCCCAATTAGTTTTCACAAAGGGTCCCCAACTGAGCCAGTAACTCTGAAAGGATTATACAGAGCTGAAGAGAGTAAAGGATGCCATAAATGTGGCCTTGGTTGCTCTCCAGACCAAAAAACTGGTGCTTCACTAATATAACTAAAACTAATTAAAGCTTATATGGAATTCCAATTATTTATGTTCTGCTTTACTAGTGTAGACTTTTTATTTTTTATTTATTTGACAAGGACAATACAAAAAAACAACAACAACAAAAAACAATATCTCATATCAAATAATACTGTCATTGCAGTGCTTATTTGACTTTCAGCCATAGACAGGGCTCCCACACCTTGGTAAACATCAAATTCAAAGGTCTTTCAAGGACTTTACAAAACCTATTTCCACAAATTCCAGGAGCATGTGCAACAGCATTTACCTACTGCTACTGCTGAATGCAGCCTACATTCATATCAACAATATTCATAGCCTACATTCGTATCCAAAATACATGGATATGTAATCATAAAAATCACCAATTCACACGCGAAAAGACAGCACACATGATGCCCGTGCTGTTACACACACATTAACTACATTGACTACGTACAGGAAATGAGAATGCAGAACCAAAAAAACTAAAAATAATGACACGTTGACAGCAGTCATCATCCATGTGAAATTTCCATGGATTAAAGCACGGATCCAGCAGCTTGTTAAATTTTGATGAGATGTCCCTGTAGAGTAATTAAGAAGCCAAGAAGTCAGTCATGTTTTGACTGAAATTATTTTCTCCATATAATGATATTACAAGAGGAGCCCAACACCCCATTCCACATTTGAGAGCTTTTTGTCTACATAAAGATCACTTCCCAAGAGATTTTAGGCAGCAAACGCTGTGCAGTTTTCTAAATCTCATTGCCAATTTACTTACAGGTATGAAATTAAATAGTCTTGTTTTTTTGTATTACCTCTATCTTTTATCTTTAGAAACCAGGTTGCCCTATTAAAAGCGCTAAACATACTTTTTAAAAATATGTTAAATTTCAAACAAAATATCAGAAGTTTGGGTTGGGTTCTTCAATCTTTGGTGCTGAGGTCACGAAGGTGGTTAAAAAGCTCCTTGATGACAAGGCCACGGGGGTGGATTAGATTTGTCTGGAGTTGCTTACATTTTGGATGTTGTGGGGTTGTTAGTTGATGCAACTCTACAATACTGTGTGGACATTGGGGGCAGTTTTCCTGGATTGGTAGACCGGGGTGGTGGTTCTGCTATTTAAAAATGGGGACCGCAGAGTGTGTTCCAACTACAGGGGATCACACTTCTGAGTCTCCCTGGTAAAGTCTATTCAAGGGTCCTGGAGAGGAGGGTCCATCGGATAGTTGAAACTTGGATTCAGGAAGAGCAGTGTGGTTTTCGTCCTGGTTGTGGAACACTGGACAAGCTCTACTCTCTCAGCAGGCTCCTGAATGGTGTATGAAAGTTCGCCCAACCAGTGTACATGTGTTTTGTGGACATGGAGAAGGCGTTCAACCGTGTCCCTTGGGTAGTCCTGTGGGAGGTACTCTGGGAGTATGGGGTACCCTTTGATATGGGCTGTTAGGTCCCTGTACAACCGGTGTCAGAGATTGATCTGCATTGTCGGCAAAAGTTGGGCTCATTTCCAGTGAGTGTTGGACTTTGCCAAAGTTGCCCTTTGTCACAGATTCTGTTCATAACTTTTATGGACAGAATTTCTAGGCACAGCCAAGGTGTTGAGGGGATGCGTTTTGGTGGCCTTAGGATTCCATCTCTGCTTTTTGCAGATGATGTGGTCCTATTGGCCTCATCAGATTGTGATCTCCAGCTTTCGCTGAAGTGATTGGCAGCCGAATGTGAAGTGGCCGGGATGAGGATCAGCGCCGCCTAATCCGAGACCATGGTCTTGAGCTAGGAAAAGGAGAAGAGGTCCTGCCCCAAGTGCAGGAGTATATCTCGGGATTAGGGTTAGGTACCAATACTCGGTTCCGGTATGACACCGGGGCAAACATCAACGGTGGTAAACTGACCAAAACACAACACTGACTTTGGTGCCTTATTTTGGTGCCTCAAACAAAGCTGTTAAATTGCRCCCTCTGGTGTTCACTGTTAAGAGTGACAGCCTCAGCACACAATCTCCACAGGCAATATTGTACGTGGTTTGCCTCGGCTCAGCCTCGGCCCAATGTGCCTCTTCAAGCGCGCTGTACAGCCGCACTGTTTCAGAACCTCCTCTCCGGTGGTTTGGGTAGAAGCGAGTGCAGCACGTTGACGATTTTGACGTCAGCAGAATTCTGCCTGTGGATTAACTCTTGGATTGATTGACAGCAAATTTCCTCCTGGACAGAGCTGCTTTTGTTTAGGAATACGAGCGCGCAGCGCAATACGATGACATGGTGAAAGCTGTGATAAAACTGCCTTTTTGGTGATCTTGAGAAAGGCAGAACTTGTAAACACTTCCTGGAGAGAAGTGAAGGAGACGAAGCTGAGCAGATCACGGGAGGTTTCCAACAAAATGGTCGCCCACGGTTACACAAGCACTTAGCTATAAACAGCACCATGATAATAAATAAATAAATAAATAAATAAATAAATAAATAAATAAATAAATAAATAAATAAATAAAAAGTGAAGTCCGAACGGTAAGACCACAACGGCTTTTGTATTTTATTTTATTATTATTATTATGTAAGAAAAATAGTGTTCTTTTACTGAAATCGTGTCTTACCCAGGCAGAAATCACATGAATGTTAAAATGATTAAAATGTGAAGAGAATAGACCATACAACCAAACCAGTACTGGTTCAGGAAATACTTCATGTTTGAAGCTAACACCTCTGCTCCAGTTCGGTTCAAAGCCAGTCCGTCAGACTTGAACAGGTGTCGTCTCTCCCAAAAGAGATCAAAGTTGTCTACAAATCTCACAGAGTGGTCAGCACAGAACTTTTCCAAAAAGTTATGAAAAGCAAACAGTCTACTGAATCTCTCAGCCCCTCCTCTGGCTGTAGGAATGGGCCCACTGATGAACACATTTATGTTGAGATTCTGAACTGCATTCAGCAACTGACTGAAATCCTTCTTCAGGATTTCTGACTGTCAGTTCATAACTTCATCATGTCCTGTATGAATGATGAACGTCTTCAGAGCTGGATACTCAGCTGTGATTTCCAGAATCTTCTCTGCGAGGTCAGACACTTTATCAGAAAACTCTGAACTTTCACTTTTTTCTTGTTCCAGAAGTATCTGAGCTCATTCACCATCATATCTGTGATAATCAGCATTTCTTGATTCTTGAAAGTCACTCTTTGGACTTGCTTTGGCTTTGAGCTGGATCTGGTCTCAGGTCCCTCTCTGAGATCAGAAAATGAACTTTGTTCAGACTCACCAGTTTCTTCCAGTGTTCTGAATCTGTTTTGAAGAAAGACTGCTCCGTCTTCATTTCTCTGGCCGTTATCAGTTGTTTTGATTCCAGCCTGTCGCTGCTTTCTTCTCCTTGCTGGAGGAGAAAAAACATTTCTCTGTAATTCTGGCCATTCGTTGTCATCAAAGAGCTGAATCCTTCCTGAGAGATTTTTTGGTCTGGCACCAAGTGAGTTCCATACAGCTTTACCCTCAGAAGCAGCTTTCATCTCCTCTCCATGTTGATCTCTCCTCTCAGCCTTCTCACCCATTTGAACACATGTTGAATCCTCCGAAGCATTCATCTCTTCCAGCAGACGAATTTGAGCTCCAACACTGCCACCTTTTGGAGAAGCTGGCAGAAATCCTCTTTGGAAAAGAAAGGAGGCGTCTTGAAGCTTTTCTGTACTCAATCTCAGCAGTTGATGGTTGAAAAACTTCTYAGGTTCTTCAACAGCCAAAAATAAAATCCAATGTACTCTGCTTATTCAAGATCATCCATCATGTCGGGGTCACCAAATTGTAGGAAAAATATGCGTTGTTCAAAATGGTATGTCAGATTAAACAAGAATCCAACTGGATTTCTTGTCAAAACTTTATTCTCAATCTTCTGACTCTAATCAGGTTCACAGTACAGCTGTCAGCAGGCCTCAGCGTAGGAACTTGGGCTGAACCAAAAAAACAAAACAAAAAAAAACAAAAACACATGAGCCCTGCTCTGAGCAGAGATTCTGCAGCACACTGACAACTTCTTCTGAAAAAATTTATTTGCTATAATAATGAATTGAGCTTATAATGTATTTCTCTTCCTGGCTACAGCCCTGGAGGTGTTACCTTTTACGTCAGACGTAGAACGAAACTCATTTTTGTTTAGGCTAAAGAAAGATCACATGATAACACACACGCCAACTTTTTGTCTGCTTTAACCTTAATTACAATGATGAGATAATATAAAATACAAATCTGCATCTAACATTCAATTAATCAGTTACAAAATTTCCTTCAATTATTTTTTAACACAACAGTTGAAGCCGCTGCGGACAGTCTGCATATTATCACACCCACAGAGTGAGGGACATGCTGCGTGAAGACACGGACACTGAGCAGAACCGACCCGACCCAAAGTGAATCGAGTACAGCTGAGTTCGTGGAGAGGGGCTAAACAGGTACCGCTGCAGTGAACAGCCGAGATGTCGAAAGCAAAACCACGGAGTTAAATTCATGCCATAACGTTGCACAGAAATTAAATGTGTTGCACACAAATTAAACATGTTTCACAAACTTTCCTCAAACTTTGTGCACACACATAAAACATGTTGCACACAAATAAAACAGGTTTGGAGCAAATCAAACATGTTTCACACGAACAAACCAGGTTTCTTACAAATAAACTAAGTTCCATACAAACAAAACTGGTTTCATACAAATAAAACTGGTTTCACACAAATAAAACAAGTTTCATACAAATAAAACATTAGTGTTTTACAAACAATCCTCGAGTACAAAATGATTCTCCTCGCACACAAAACAGACTCTCCTTGCCAGGGGAAGAGCCAAGGGTGGCCAGGGTTGGCCATGACCACAACAGACAAATCTTTGGCCACCCCATTGGCCACTCTGCTGTACACGCCCCTTCCACAGTGAAACAACCTTTAGGGGTGTAATAATCCTCCTGAACAGTTGGTGGCGGTGTTTAACACTTTGAAACATTACCAAGCTCAAAAAAGTGACAAATAAGTGATTGTTTTCTTTATATATACTACTTTTCATAAGACATAAATGAATTGTTTTTCCTATAAAAATTATGTATTTGCTTTCTCTTGGTAGTATGGCTTTATATCAAATTATAGA